>NW_028258189.1:6488732-6596919 GCF_053883595.1 Heterocephalus glaber
AGAACACAACTCAATTCCTTTTTCATCCCCTTCCGCTCCCCTCCCTCCATGTCTCCATTCCCTTCCCGCCTGAGAGAGCTCTGTCTCCCGACTGCCTCTCACCTGCCTTTTACGTTGCTCCTTATTGACATTTTGGCTTCCTCATATAGGAGAAATCATGCCATATGGAAGCGTGTGAGTCTGATTAATTTCACCGTGGGCTCAAGGTGCATCCATTTTCCTGCCAATGACTCAAGTCTATCCTTCATTTTTTAAAAGTACAACTCAATGCTTTTATGCATACTCAGACACCATGAGAACATCACCATAGTTCATTTTAAAACATCTCCCCACTCAAAAAAAAAAAAAAATCAGACTATTCGTCATCACCTCCAGATCTGCCCATTATCTCTCTCCCCAGTCCTCTGTAAGGAGTAACCGACATTCGAACAATGTGGCCTTTGATTTGCGTGAATCTTCTTATTCTGGAATTTCACAGTGGACCAGACTTGCTCACCTCATGGCCACCAGGAAAGAAAGGGAGAGGAAGTGCCCAGGGTCCAAATATACCCTTCAAGCCCACGCCCCCAATGACCTCACTTCCTCCCACCAGGTCCTGCCTTTTAAAGGTCCCATTACCTCCCAATAGCACTACAGGCTGGGAACGAAGCTTTCAACACTCCCAGCCATCGGGGACCCTTTAAGATCCAAACTACAGCAGCCTCTCTCATGGAGACTAATGCTTTCATAAGGGGTGGAATTTTTACAATGCTAGGTACAAACAGGCCGATGCTCTGTTAAAATAAGAAAGCAGACTCGGTCCCAAGGGACAGTGAGAACTGAGTGTCCCATATGGAAAAGGATGGAGGCAGAGCCCAAGGGATCAGGAAACTCATTACCGGCTGCTTATGCTGGCATCAATGGTAGATGGGAAACTTCCTTGGTCAGATGCTTCTGAACCCACAGGAAGGAACAGGTTCAATGTCCTGGGTGCAACAGCTGTCTGGGACACCGGGACCCCCACCCCGAACCCCACATGGTCAAATCGTGATGGCAAGAAAGGACAAAATTTGCAATTACTGATCCTAGCCGCAGGGGTCAGGGTGGCCCTGAATCCAACAGCAGCATCCTCACCAGAGGCAGAGGAGGAGACACAAACACAGGGGGAAAACCCCGTGGAGACGGAGGCAGAAACGGGAGTGACGGGGCCGCAGCCCGGGGCCACCTGGAGCCCTGGGAGGAGGCAGAAGCAGGAGGGTCTCCCCGGGCCTTCCAGAAGGAATCAAGTTTGACCATGTCTTGATTTTGGGATTCTGACCTCCAAATCTATTAGAGAGTAATTTCTGTTCTTTCAAGGTATCTAGTGTATTGCTTAAGGGTGAGCCATGAAACAATATAATTATTAGAATAGTAACATATGACACATAATATCTTATATATGATTATGTCTGTATTGTGAAACTTTCATGCATCATGGAAATCATGTGTACATTTTCTATTAATGCAATGACACATTATAATTTAATTTATATACTTACATACCGTATAGATTGTAAGTTATATTTGCGTATTTATACAATGATATCAACTTGGTTTTGCTTGTTAAATGGTCCCAAGATTCAAGAAGAGTAAAAAAGCGATGTATATGGAGACTTCTCAGAAAACTACAACTAGAAATTGCATTGGCCCCACGTTATTCCTCTTGTAGGTGTCTTCACCAAAGAGCGGAAGGCATCATATTACAGTGATCCGTGCACACCTGTGTTTACAGCAGCACAGCTCATCATAGCAAACCGCAGAAGCAGCCTCTGTGTCCATCGGCAGACAAATGGATAAAGAAAATGTGGTGTTCACTCACCATGGAGTGCTACTCTGCCATGAAGAAGGATAAACTAGACTGACATGTAGGAAAATGGGTTCACCTTGAGATCATGATGCTAAGTGAAATAAATCAGACATACAAGCTTCATCACATGGTTTCTCTCATATGAGAAACTAAAAATGCACAAAATTTAAAGAAGAAAGAAAAGATAGCTGACAGGAGGTAGGTAGTTAGAACTTAAACATTTGAAGGAAATTGCAGACTGAGGAAGAGGGGGTAGAGGAAGTAAAATGATAAACAGGATGTGTGTGTACGTACCGTCTTCCCACAATGAACGAATTCATTTTGTATCACAGACGTGGACTCTAAATGTTAAAGTACGATGTGCATCAGATACCTTGCATTGGCTGGAACATGTCATGTGTCGCAAAGCAATCCCCAAGGATGGGCTGTACTTTGCCTCTCATGTACCAGGCACACTAGGACCAGGACAGCAATGTGCACATCAAAATGTGCCAAGGACCAAATTCAACAAGTTTCAACGCATTCGGGTACCAGGGCATAACTGAATGACATATGTATATTCTGTAAATTAATATTTGCACATATTTGCATAAAATTTGCATATAATTTCTAAACTGAAATGTGTTATTGCAATATAATTATGTGCTGTTAAACACCTATACATTCATATATATATATATTTTAAAAATTGCAAATATTCCTAACAGAGAAACTGGAGACCCCAGGACCTCTCCTTCGCTACCCTCAGTAACCACAGTCCGTAAGTTGCTAGATTTCTCTCCAGAGCTTTGCACCACTCCACAAATTGTTCCTGACACACAGCAGCCTCCAGTCCCTCCCCCTGCGGCCTGCACCTGGAAACCATGTGTAGGGCCGACCCAGGTTCCCATCCACACTTCGTCTCTTTCTGTCCCTACATGCAAGCTCTCCTGTAGGGCATCGATTCTCAAAAAGATAGATTCTAGTAAAGGCATCGGCTATCTACCCTGCATTCCACTTGCTCACCAAAAAGTGTATAAACATTTACGGGGACTGAGTTTGCCTGCTTCTCCAACATCCTTAACCAGGCAGTGCAGTTGTAGGATCAGTTTTTCATATTGGTACCATGAGAGATTATGTAAAGGTGCAAATCTCCAATGATGAATGTCATTATATTGTATACCTAAAATGCACCAATAAAATAAAATTTTTTTTAAATTTTCATATTGGTGTTTTGGTCCACTGTGACTGCCTTATTCAATCCTACAGCCCGGGCGGCTGACAGACAGCAGGGCTTGGTGCCCAGTCCTGGAGGCTGAGGTCCACTGCACTGGTCTCTCCCTGTCTCAGTCCATCGGGGCCGCCATATGCAATCCCACAGCCGGGGCGGCTGGAGCCAAATTTAAACTGCCCAATGGAAAGGCTCCCTGGGCTTCCCGCCAGATGTGAAAGAGAATCAGGAGCAGCGTCTTTGGATTGGCAGTGCCCGCATGCAAATGAGAGATTGGAAATAGCATCTTCTGATTGGCCCTGGGAACCAGATCTGGAAGCAGCCTTTTCTGATTGGTCCACAGCACCCAGCCGCAAGGCGGAAGTAAATGCTGGTCCTGAGTTCCGCACCTGCCCACAGTTTTCAGGACACATCTCGCCCAACCTGTGAGCCATGGATTTTGTGACCTTAGTCACTTTCTGCCCAATTAGTAGTCTGGTTCTCCCCAGCCCTAATCTCCTGTATGGAGCTTGAAGATAAGCCCTGAGCCTCCTATGGGTACAGCGCACCCTTGACTTACAAACGAAATCCATTCCGAGGGCTGGTTGGAGCTCAGGTCAGTCAGTGGAGGCTCAGACCCTCCACAGCCTTCAGAGTCTCCCTCCTGCCCACAGGCAGAGCTCAGGGTCCTGAGAGACCCCGGCCCGGGATTTCTCAGTGACCCCCACACAGGAGAGGATGCTGTCCTGTTCCTTTCAGAGCTCTTTAGGGTTCAGTCTGCATCTGAGCCCATCTGGGAGCAGAGTGGCCGGCACTCAGGTCGTAACCCAATACTTTGGTAGTAAGTTAAAAACTAAACCCCACATTGTTCGTATCTCAGGCTGGTTGTAACTCAAGGATCCACTGTAATGGAAATTAAAACTAAGCGTGTCTTTTGATTGTATCTTTTTTGGGGGGGGTGTTAATTTTTTTTGAGTTCTTCATATATTCTGGATGTCAGCCCCCAGTCTGAGGAGTAGCTGGTGAATTATTCTTCCCCCTATGTGGCTGTCTCTTCACTCTGTGCAAAAGCGTTTTAACTCGATAGGGCTCCCACTTGCCGATTCTTGGTACCATCTCCTGTGTGTGAAAGTCCTGGCCTACGCCTGTGTGCTCAAGAGTTTTACCTGTAAAACCCACAGAGAGATGAGCAAGCCCCAGCTGGAAAGTGGGGTGTATGGCTCGTCCCCTGCCACCTAGGCTCAGTGACTCCATCTCATCTGCTCACCGCTGGCCAAACCTAAGGGGGCCCTGGATTTATTTGGGTGACAAGCAAACAGGATTTATTGAAAGCTAGCTCGGAGGAGGCTGGGGTTCCAGGGCCCCCAAATGCCTCATCTGCTATTCCATGCATTCACCTGGCCTGAGGAGAGGGCAGCCCTTTGTCCCCAAGACCCAGGAAATCTGGCCGCGGCTGGTCGGGTTTCCCATGACCCCAGTCCTGGGTCACAGCCTGGAGTCCTGCAGGCCAAGCTGGGCTCCTTTCGTCATGTCACGGGGCCAGCACAAAGGCTGCAGCTCTGAGCCCCTCACCCCGGCACCCTCACACCCGAATGGACGCGCCGACAGAAGCCCCTAAGTCAGGAGCAGAGCTGTCAGCAGAGCCCAGGGAGGCCTGACCCCGATTCGCAAGCACCGAGGACATGAGTGTCAGGCCTCCCTCGCTTTGGGGGTCCTGCTGGGGATCTGAGGGTCCAGGGAGGGCTCACCGGTCTCAGCAGAAGCGGCTCTGAAGTCCCTGGCGGCCCAGGAGAAAACACAAACCGTGATTATAATAAGCAGCAGGAGAGAGCCCAGGATGAGATCCGTTTCCTGATGGAAAATGTTTGCAAAGGAAGAAGCGCCTGGGGTTCTCCTCCCAGCACCCACGGGAGAGGCCCAGCCAGCCTAAAAGTGCACCGAACCCAGCCCGGACACCAGGATCTGCCAGAAGGGAGATGCAAAGCGACACGAGAGTGCGGCCTGCAGGAAACAGCTTCTCCCAGCGTCCTGTGAACGCCACGTGTCAGAGTAGCGAGTCCTTACCTCATCTTTTACATATATATATATCTATATATTTTAAACTCCCCACAACCTTCCTGCGTCAGCCTACCACGTTCTAGAATTACAGGCCTGCCCACCACGGCCAGCTTGTTTTATATTATTATATTTTCCATAATTTGGTAGGAAGGAGTATTGTTGTACCTTGCAGGTGTGCATCTGTATAGTAATGTATTATATTTTGTATAATCATTTCCTAATGATATTATATGGAACCAATATAGGTCATCCTATAGTATATGATACATCTCATATATTACATAATATTTGATTGCACATGATACTATGGGTGAAACGTATTATCATACAGAACACTATAATGTGCCTTATCCTGTGTGTATATTATATAGAGGGTATATAAAAATCAAATTCCACTATTATATATTCTATCACAGCCTGGCGTGGTGCCGCACACCTAAGATGCCAGCACTCAGGAGGCTGAGGCAGGAGGATCGCTGTGAGTTCGAGGCCAGCGTGGGCTACACGGTGAGTTCAAGGCCAACCTGGATGACAAAGGGAGACCCTGCCTCAAAAAAAACAAACAAAAAAATCGTATTACCCCCCAAATTCCAGGATTTCACTAATCACATGTATTAGGAGACACGTATACATAAGCTTTATGAAGTGAGACATATTATTGCATTCTAGTAGCCTCCCACATCCCACTATTTCATGCATCACATATGTTATAAAACACCATTAAAATACACCATCGAATCTCATGCTCCCCACCAAACCGCACTGGGTGGATGGGTCCTCCTTGTGAAGGGGGCACCCGGTGTCATCCCGGTGCAGGGAAAGGTCAGGGGGCTCGGGAGGTTTCTGGCACCTGAAGAGTTAAACCCCTGCCTGGAGCAGCGGAGGAAACACAGGGAGAGCAGCTGAGAGGCTGACTCACCTCCGCCACCACCAGTCCGGACGGTCCGGTTCCACCCACTGTCGGGGGCGGAGCCCCTTCCTCCCCGGAAAGAAACGGGGCTGAGAACAAAGACCCTGGAGCGGGCTCTGACTCAGCAAGCTGTCTACTTATTTCCTCTCCTTTTCCCGATGCAGTGGATTTGCTTCTCCGTTTCTCCTCCCTTTCCAGTAGAGCGATTTTGTTTCTCTTCTGAACGTGTAACTCTAATGCTTTTACTGATGTACTTTGGCGTTTTGGTTTTGGTTTTGGTTTTTTCTGCAGACCCTAGATAAAAATCTACCTTCATTGAGACTCCAGGAGGCTGAGCCAAGAGGATCTCTAGTTCAAGCTCAGCCTGAGCATCTTAATAACTTCTCTCAAATTTTAAAAAAAAAATTAAAAATAATTAAAAAGATACCCTGTTTCTTCCTCCTCCTCCTCCTCCTCCTCCTCCTCCTCCTCCTCCTCCTCCTCCTCCTCCTCCTCCTCCTCCTCCTCCTCCTCCTCCTCCCCCCCCCTCCCCCTCGCTCCCTCTTTGCAGGTTGAGCATTTCCACAGCTTCAGGGCAGCAGAATTCAAATCCACAAAGGCAGCAAGGAGCCTCCTGGCCCTGCAAAACTCCTGGCACCCTGGGGAGACTGGATTGCTTTTCCTCCAGGGACATCAAGGCTAGGTCAGATCACAAACCGGCTGCTGAGGCACCAGACCTCACTTCAGGGACCCTCAGCAGCTCCTGGCCGGCTGCTGTGGATCCCGGTGTGGACGGGCAGGGTCACTTCCCGGAGGACAGTGTATGGGGCACCGGCCAGCCTCGCCTGTGGCCTCCAAATGCCCCACCTCGCTGTCCCCTGCAGGAGAAAGAAGAGAGGGAGATCAGAACCCTAAAAGCGCACTTTTGATAAAACTGCAGGCTCAGGATGCAAAACCAGTAAAAAGAATCCCTAAGGTCCCTGGAGAGACACAGAGCAGCCCAGAGCAGCCGGGGCCAGGCCCTCTCACCCTGCATGGCTCCCGCCCCCTCCCTGTTGCCCTGCAGCAATTGCCCTCTACATTTTTTTTCCAACTGTGCATAAACCTTCCCTTTGCCCTTAGCACACGCCTGTCATCCCAGCGCTTGGGAGGCTGAGCCAGGAGGATCTCGGAGAGGCCCGTCTCAAAAACAAAAATGAAGATAAAACAGTGAGGCTTTCCCTGGGGTGGAGCTGCCGCTCTGTTCCGTGCTGTGGCTCCCCCCCCCCCAAGCAGGCCTGCTGCCCCTCACCTGCAAATCCAAGCCCTCTTTCCACGGAATCCCAAGCTGCACAGACTCCCACCCCCAGGCCCATCAACACCCCAGCCTGAGCCCTTCCGAGGGGGTCCCACTCTTTCTTTGCGAATTCTGCCTGGGGAATCCCTCTGAGCCTCTCACCGCACGCACGCACGCACGCCCACCATGAAAATCCCTTTCCTGCCGTGGAAGCCAGCGAATCCCACAGCCAGGCCCGTGGGTGGGGTGAGTGGGGGTCGCCCACGTTCACGCGGGGACCCTGTCGCGCCGCCAAATCAGACCGGCCCTTGTGACTACGCACCCCAAATAAAACGGAATAAAACAGACCGGCCATGGAAACAGCTTCATAGACCCCCAAACAAGCCGAGGCCTGGAGCCTGGCCTGGAAAATTCCTGAAGCAGAGAAAGGATGTGCATGCCTAACACTCACTCCTCCCAGCTCACCGCACCGGGGCTTCTCGCTGACCTTCGTCCTGGGCCCTTTGTAAATTTTGTATTTGAGACAGGCTCTCATCTAGTCGCTACACTCTGCAGGCTGGGCTCAACCTTGCAACCCTCCTGTCTCAGCCTCCCAGAGTGCTGGGGTAGCAGGCCTGCACCACCACGCCTGTCAGAATACCAGCTCTTGAGGCAGTGTTCGCACTGGATATCATTCATCATTCACCGTCTAGAGGGGATTTGAACGGCAGGAGACAGTGCACATCTTATACGAGAACAGGACACCGCTTCGGAGGAAAGAGTTGAGCCTGTGTGAATTCTGCAAGAGCTCTGGAAATTAATCTCGCACAAATGCAAAAGGACCACTGCACGCGGAATGACCCACCCCACCCGACAAAATAACCCACAGCAGCACGGAGCAGCAGCTGTCTTCCCGTGGGCTGAGACTCTTGTCTGATCCCTTTACTGACCCCTTTGTTGCTTAGCCAACCAGCCCCTGAACAGCCACATAAGAGGCAGTGGCCCAGCGCTGGCGACCGCGACGTAAGAACAGCTGCGGGTCACGGAGGTGTAGCCATCTCCTGTCGTAACCCTGTGACTCTGAGAGAGCTATTGCTTTACCCGTCCCCAACCTGGGGGCGAATCCTCCCGCCTCAGGCCTGCTAAGCACACCATCATTCTGAGCTCTCTGGCATCTGATGGCATGCTCAATGGTGAAGGTGTTAAGCAGGAATCATCTTTTTGAGTTTCAGCACCGTTGGCTTCCTGCAACTTTGCATGACTCCATGTTACGAACATCTACACATCTACGAGTTGCTGGAAAACAGCAGTAATAGCAACTACGGTTGCAGCTGCTGTCAGCCACGCTTCCTGGATGCCAGGGCTGTCTCGCGTCCAGGCCACTGGTCTGGAGGCACCACACAGAGCCAGGTACGGTGCCTCACATGGGACTCTGACAAAGGAGACCCAGACCAAACCGTTTCCGGTGGGCGGACTCACCAGGCGAGTTTCGAAAGACAGAGTGAGGGCAAACGTGCTGCTTGCCATGCCTGAACTGGACAGTTTATTTCTAATGAGTTTTGTTTTACTTTTAATGGCCCCATCATTTATGGGCTGCAATGCGATGTTTCCCTGCATGTATGCACCGGCTGGTGACCAGCGCAGGCTCATTGGCATGCGCATCACATACAGAATCATTTCTTCGTGGCAAGCAGCTGACATCTTCTTTTCCGGCTATTCTGAAATGCGTGCTGAGTTACTGTGGGATGGGACACTGGGGCCGTTTCCCACCAGCCTGGGGAAAGCAGCCCATGCCTGTAATTCCAGCCGCTCAGGAGGCTGAGGCAGAAGGACGGTGTGCTCGCGCGACTGACCAAGACCCTGTCTCAAAATAAAAAATGAAAAGAGGTAGAGATGTAGCTGCAGGGGAGGGCACTTGGCCAGCATGTGTAGGTCTCTGAGTTGGATCCCCATACCACAGCAAGAAAGAGGAAAGAAGGAAGGAAGGGAGACAGGGAGGAGAGAGGCCACAGCCCTTCTGCTCCCTCTGAACACCCGCACGAGAATGGACCCACCTGAGCTGGGCCAGAAGAGGCACAACGGTCACTTCAGCACTCCGGGAGGCTGAGGCAGGACGATCCCAAATTCAAACCTAGCCTGGGCAATTCAGAGACTTAGAAAGGTGGAATCTCAAAATGAAAGAAGGGCTGCAGAACAGTTCAGTGTAAAAGCCCTCGGTCTAATCCCCAGCGCTGCAAAACCAACCACAAAAGAATGTTTGCCAAGTGTCTCGGCTACAGCACAGTGGGGAAATGGCTCTTACAGGCTTCAGATGCTAACACACTCTTACCTCTCAGGGTTGGTGGAGCACAGAGGTCTGCCAAGGTCAGCAGCACACTCCAGGACTTGCATCTATAACTCACAGGGATGTGAAGGCACACACAGGGGTTGATAGTCAGAGGGCTACGAAAGAGGATGAAAGACAGCCCAAGGCAAGTTTGGTTCTTCAGCTGCAACACTGTATCTGCACAGTCACAGTGCTGCACACAGAGGCCTCAGTCACTTTCCCATCACTGGGACATTAAACCAGACAGCCACAGCTTAAAGGAGGAGAGGTTATATTGGGGTCATGGTTGAAGGGGTTCAGTCCATGGTCAGCTGCTCCAGTGGTCTCAGAGGGTTCAGTCCATGGTCGGCTGCTCCAGTGACCTCAGAGGGTTCAGTCCATGGTCGGCTGCTCCAGTGGTCTCAGAGGGTTCAGTCCATGGTCAGCTGCTCCAATGGTCTCAGGGAGTTCAGTCCATGGTCGGCTGCTCCAGTGGTCTCAGGGGGTTCAGTCCATGGTTGACACTCCAGTGATCTCAGAGGGTTCAGTCCATGGTCAGCTGCTCCAGTGGTCTCAGGGGGTTCAGTCCATGGTCGGCTGCTCCAAGGCAGGAACATCATGGTGGACAGGAGTGGAGGAGGAAAGATGCTCACGTCATGGTGACCTGGAAGCAGAGAGAGAAGGGAGGAGCTGAGGACAAGAACTCACCCTTCCAGGTCACACCCCAGTGACCTCCTCCAGCCAGGCCCCACCTCCTACAGCTCATTCACCAGGAGCTCATCCATGATGCAGCCACTGACGAGCACAGCACCCCATGACCTGGTCACCTTCCAAAGCCTCACCATGGAACACAGGAGACTTTGGGAAACATCTAGATCTAAACCTTAACAGTACCCCAAGAAAGCATTGAGTCTTTATCTGCAAAATCCTCTATGTCCACATGTTTCTGGTCACTGAAGGTCATCCACAGTGTCTTTAAGAAAAATGTGACTTTGGGCCGGGGATTTAGCTCAGTGGTTTCGCCGCCTGCTACACAAGCGCAAAGACCCAAGTTCGATCTCCAGTACCAAAAAAAAAGAAAAGAAAAGAAAAAGGAAAATGTGGCTTCTTCAGAGACCTGCGGTTCACATTATTCGTCTTCACTCTGCGTCAAGAACCTCCCTGTACTGAGCAAGGATCCCACCCCTCCATCCATCCCCTCTGAAATGCACACAGAGCTCTTTTGAAGGTTTTCTCTGGATCCAAGTGTTGGCTCCCTCTGCTTTTAGAATAGGCCAGCCAGAAAACTGGCAAACTGATGCCTGTTATGGCTTGGACCTAAAATATCCCCCCAAACGGCTCATGTGTTCAGACGTGAAGCTTTCAAAAAGTAATTGGATCCTGGGGATGATAGACTCACCATTCTTGATATAATCCACGTGGGTGGGTTAATCCACTTGACTGATAAATGAACTCGTAGCTGGTGAATGAGTTCATGCATGAATGTGCTTTTAAAATATGGGGCCTGATGGAGGAGGTGTTCCACTGTGGGCATCAACAGTCTCCTCTCTCTCTCTCTCTCTCTCTCTCCCCTTCCCAGCTGCCATAATGTGAGTGTCTTTCTATCTCTCCCCCTCTATGCCCTCCTTTAAGTTGAAAGTGTCAGGTATTTGCTCCAGCAACAGCAAAGCTGACTGATATACCATTGGGATGTCACTGCAGATTTTCATGCTGCTGTACTTCATGCCTACCAGGCACAATTTAACAATTTCCTAAGCTCTTGGAAAAATGGCATATGTAGCTGGACAGATCTCAGAAGCACCCACAAATGGGGTGTGGCTCACTGGAGGACTCAGAGAATGGGTGAGTTTCCCTCCGAGTGGGGTAACGCATTTTGAGATCAGGCCCCGAAAAAGAGGGAGGAGCTCTAGACTGAGAATTGGAAAATAGATTTGTGGCTGTTGGAACAAGAAAGGCAGCCACCAAACCTCTGGTTGAAGAGAGCATAAAAGAAAACACAAAAACAGCACAAGTTCATTTGAGTTACTATAACAAGATCCACAGCCTGGGCATCTGACAGACAGCGGGGCTTGGTGCCCGGTCCTGGGGGCTGAGGTCCGAGGTCCAGGCGTGGCAGAGCCCGTGTCTGGTGAGGCTGCTTCCCGGGTCCCAGGTGGCGCCTTCTCACTGTGTCCTCACCTGGTGGAAGGCGGGGGCTCTCTGGGGTCTGTGAGGAGGACGCGGATCCCATCCACAAGGCTCCACCCTCAGGACCCCAGCACCTCCCAGGGCCCCAGTCCTGACGCCACCGTGGGTGAGGACTCAGCATAGGAATTTGGGGTCACACAGCACACAGTAAGGCTGAAGTAGATGAATTTATTGCAAGGTCCTCCTGCCTCTGCCATACTTCTATTTTAATCACACAGTGCAGGAGTCATGTACCCGACCTTCTCAACAAACACAGAGCTGCCTCTGTGACTCTGATTTCCCTCATTTCTCTCCATCCACAGATTCCAGTGATGAAGGTCGATGTTGCAGGTCAATCTGCCGAGGTCCACCCACTGCAGCAATCCACTGTCCAACGTCGCCGGATCTTCATGCGAGGCGTGGACATTGTCCCCCAGCACTGGGGCCAGGAGAAGCTCAGCAAGTTCTCCTCCCTGGGCCTGGTGGATATTAAGAGGCAAAGATCGCAGCCCGTCTCTGGGCTGTGCTAATTTCTGCAGCAAAGCCCCGAGGGAATCCGCGAGAGCAGGTCTCTTGGAGAGGGACAAACCGTCAGCAACAAAGACTGGTTGATTTGCTCCGTAATGCAAAACATTTGGCATGTTTGAACCGATGAGAAATAGCAGGGTCTCTCCACGCTTGGAAGCATTTTAAGAGTGTCGATTTTACACGTTGGGGAACGGGTCGTGCCAGGTACACACACACACACACACACACAGAGCATTTGACAGAGTATAGTTAGACCATCTCTATCCCAAACAAACACTTCCAGCAAACGGAATGGGAGAAGTCATTGTCCACTTTCTGAATCGGCTCCCTGGGGATTTTTAGGGGGGCAAATCCTTCCAGCGATGCCCCAGTCTAGTTTCAGAGTCAGGCCACCGCTGCATCCTGAGACACTCGAGGATGAGAAAACTGTCGGAATGAGAAGAGGAACATTTCCCAGCCCAGCAGGGCGAGGACTGACCCAGACAGAGAGGCAGGGCAGGGGACGTGAGAAGGGAGGCCGCCTGATTGGCTATGACAGCAGAACACGGGGAGTGAACTTGGGATCCCGGGAGATGCCGAGGAGCCTTTTGACAAATGCCACCTCGCGTTTGCGTCAGGAAGAATGCTCCGTAAAGTAGGAATGAAGGAAAGTTTTTCAACCTTATAAAGGGCGTCTGCCAAAAACTGAGCTCTTCTACTTTGAGCTGAAAGACCGAATACCTTGCTGGGAAAACCGAGGGAAAAGCCAGAGGTGCTCGCTCTCAGACTTCTTACGCAACGTCACCCAGCACAACGAAAGGAGAGGAAAAGAGGAATTCAACACGGCTGCAGAAAAGAAAAACGAAAACTTCCTATTTTAAAAAAGGATTGTCTACATCTGACATCTAAAAGTACCTTGAGTTAAATACATCATATCACAGTGATCCGTGCACACCCGTGTTTATAGCAGCACAACTCACAATAGCTCCACCTTAGCAGCAGCTTCTGTGTCCTTCAGCAGACAATGAATGGAGAAAATGTCTGTCTGTGTCAGTCCTCGCCCTGCTGGGCTGGGAAATGTTCCTCTTCTCATTCCGACAGTGGAGTACTACTGTGCCATGAACAAGGATAGACTTGAGTCATGTGTAGGGAAATGGCTGCACCTTGAGTCCATGATGTTAAATGAAATTAAGTGAGACACACAAGCTTCAATGTTGTGTGGCTTCTCTTATATGAGAAACTCAAAGGGTAAATAAAGAGCAAAATAATAGAAGTATGGAGACAGATCTTTTGTAAATGGGATGGAGGCCAAGACAGAGCGAGGGGAGGGGATGGAAGAAGGATGAAGATGTGCTCTGTGGGTGCCCCAAGCTCCCCCGGGAACGTGTGACCATTATGCCCTGCAAGCCTGGACTGATAGAAATAAATAAATGCACATTTATTTGCTGGCACAAACCTATAACTCCAGCACTCGGGAGGCTGAGGCAGGAGGATCACTATGAGTTCAAGGCCAGCCCGTACTACACAGAGAGACTCTGTCTCAAAACACCAAAGTCCACCCATCTTACACACGTACGTGAATATACGTATATACGAGTAGGCGTCGGCTGGCACATAAAAAGAACTCACAGTTCCGTAGTGAGCAAAGTAGTTTTTTTTTAAAAGTAGGTAAAGGATTTGAAGAGACATTGCGTCGAAGAAATGTGAGCAACAACGGTGAGTGAGTTCATGAAATGATTTTTAACATCATTGATCCTCGAGAAGATGAAATTAAAACCCTAACAACGCTTGAATGGATATAGAAGTGTGTGTGTGTACTGTGTGTGTGTATATATATATATATAAAACATGAGTGATAATGACATTCTATTTTATTCACTTTTATATTTTTAATATATACCCGTAGGTATTAGAAAGTATTGGCCGGGGATGTAACTCCGTGGTTCCGGTGCCTGCCTCGCAAGTACAAGGTCCTGAGTTTGATCCCCGGTGCCCAAAAAATAAAGAAAGTATTTTAAAGACACTGCTTACTTCTATGGGAAAATTAAAATTGTACAACAAAATAATTCGAGGTTAACAACGGTTCATATGCTGTGTAATCACATCAATATCAACATCGCTTTGTTTCAACAATATTCCACGATAAATGCTCATTTGTTTCATTTATACTACCGGCTAGTTTTGTGCACTGAATAGGGAGTTTTGTCCTTTTATTTGTTTCTTGTCTGTAAGAGAGGATCCTTTTCCTTTATTTTTGTGTTTGTTTTTGAGACAGTGTCTCGCTCTGTAGCCCAAGTCGGGCTGGAATTTGGGATCCTCCTGCCTCAGCCTCCCTGGTGCTGGGCTCAGAGGCGTGCCCCACCACGCCTGGCGGGTTAGGGTGCTTTGTTTGGTAACAGGCAGCGTTTGGGGGCGCCATAGGGTGCTGAGACGGTGTCACCCCGTGGCGGTGTGGAGGCCTTGATCACAGGCTAGGATGTTCACGTAGCAGCAAAGTCGGCCCCCCCGGAGTGGACCTAGACGCCCCCGACGCTGAAGACTCCAGACCCCGCTTGGTGCCGGTGGGAGGCGGTAGAACCTTTAAGACCCGGAAAGCATCCCAGCCATGAGTCACTGTGCTCCCCACACACGCCCACCACCGAAGGGAGCCATCCCCAGCCGCCGACAGGGAGCTGAACCTTCTGTCAGTTCTGCCGGGCAGGGGCAGGGAGACACACGCCTGCCAGCCCACTGCTCTGGGAGGCTGAGACAGGAGGATCTCCAGTTCAAGCCCAGTCTGGTCAGCTTGGCCACTTAGCAAGACCCCGACTCAAAATAAAACATAGAAAAGGGGGGCTGGGGATGGAGCTCAGTGTGAAGGCTCTGGGTTTCTTCCCCCGTACTGCCAGAAAATAATAATAATAATAAATGAGGAAAGGAAGGAACGAAAGGAGAAAAAGGAAACTTGTGAGCCAACATTCCCCATTCACTTGCGGAAATTGATTGTCTCAAGTATTTGTTTCAGTAACAGAAATCTGAGCACGACACTGACTAATAATCCAATTCTTGGAACATGGTCTCATTGTGAAGTAACCCATGACCCCATCTGTTTATCCATATCTATGTATCTCTATCTGTCTTTCTATGTATCCATCTGTCTTCTGAGAACATAAATGCCCCCAACACCTGTCTGAGACTGTTTATGGCTATGTTATTCATAATCACTGGAAAGTAGAAATAACCCACGTGCACACTGGATACAGAAAGCACGCTGAGCGCACATAGTGGAATACTATGCAGCTCTGAAAAGGGAAAGTACCCATTGATACACGAAATGATACATAAGTCTCAAGTGTATTGCACTAAATAAGGAAGCCTGGCACAAAAATGTTAAACTGTATGTTTATATTTATATGACAGACTACAGGGGGGAATGGGATTACAGGGCCTAAAATAATAATAAATGAAATAGTATAAATCAGTAGATTTATTGGAATAAATCAGTAGTTGCCAGAAAGTTGGAGGTGGTGTCAGACCACAAGGAGCATGGGAAAGCATTTTGAGGTGAGGAGGGAAAGGATTCTCTATCTCTACTTTCTACTTTGGTGTTGGTTACAAGGTTGTACACAATTGTCAAAACATGCACCTTAAAAAATGGTGAATTTTACTGTGTAATTACATCTCAATGGAACTGATCCAGGAGAGCCTCCAGGACCACTCAGCGGGGGATTGAAGAGAGCATGGGTTGAAGGGATAGGTCAACATCGGACCACACAGAAAACCTCTAAGTGTAATTTCTCCATGCTTCCATCTTCTTTGAAATATCCCCAATACAGTGGACCCTCGAGTTACAACCAGCCTGACATACAAACAACTTGGGTTAGGACAGGAATTTTAGTTTTAACTTATGAACAAAGTCTTGAGTTACAACCCGAATGCCGGCCGCTTGTGCTTCCAGATGGTCTCAGATGCAGACTGAACCCTAAAGCGCTCTGGAAGGAACAGGACAGCGTCCTCTCCCGTGTAGGGTTCACTGATAAACCCTGGGTCGGGGTCTCTCTCAGGACCCTGACCTCTGCCTGTGGGCAGGAGAGAGACTCTGAAGGCTGTGGAGGGGCTCAGCCTTCACTGGCCGACCTGAGTTACAACCAGCCCTGGGGAACAGATTGCGTTCATAAGTCAAGGGTCCACTGTACCCAAGGGAGACTCAATCTCCTCCATCATATAGAAGCCAAAGTTTGCTTTCACTGCAGCAGAAAATAAGAAATAGCTACATGAAGCCAGGTGGATGAGGCTTAACCCTAATAATAAAAAGTTCTCCTGTTCACTGTGGATCCCTTGTGGGAGAAAAACCGTGAGATCCATTTAGTATTGTTTTTCAACAGAAGCCCTGAGAAAGGATGAAGACCGTGCTAATTTCAATGAACAGAAGCTGGGTTGATTTAAATGAGGATCACCCTGCCTACGATTTGGTTACCAAAGCAGAATGACGTTCTTATCCCCTGAAAACAGGCGTCTGGGCAGTTTTTATCCACTTGCTCTTCATAATCCTCCATCTCAACTTCTCCTTTTATTGTTGGGAAGCAAAAATAGCTTCCAAGAACGGCAAGGACCCAAGTTCGATCCCCGGTGCCAAGAACATAAATAAATAAATAAAATAGCTTCCAAGAAATCCCTTTATGAAGAATTCTTGGCAGAGAAGCATGAACTTTCCCTAAAGCCCCCTTTCGTGTCACCCTTTGCGAAGGAATCACAGCGAGGAATTTGCACTCAATTACGTGTCATTGGCTTTCAAACCCGCATCTCGCTTGATGTGGACTAAGTAAAATCCTGAGCATGTGTCTGAGTTCATCACAGGCTTAAAACCTTCGGTACAACAGGTCACTTACAAGTGGGACCTAAAAACAAAAACCAAAACCAAAACGAAAATCCCTCATACGAAGAAACAGAGAATAAAACTGTGATGTCTGCAGCTATGTGCGGTAGATAATTTTAGAGATCGAATCTCCTACGGGCAGGGTCTAGGTAACGGGAATCTATTGTGTTTGAGATTTGGTCTTGCCATGAAAAGGTAGGTAGTTATGGTGGAGATACTAATTCGCTTGCTATTGTAACCACTTCACTATGCAAACGTCTATCAGCATATCAGGCTGGTACGACTCATCCTTGGGCAAGAAAAACTGCATTTACAGAGCTTCGGTCACTTTACCCCGTGGTGTGTTCTTCGCTGTGATGCAGTAACTGATCTCGGCAGCCACAGAGCTCTACCACGTGGAGCTGCTCAGCAGGACAGAAATTAAAATCCTGGCTATGGTTGACTCTGGCCGCCCCAGGGAAAACTCGTGCCGGAGCGGAGTCCGCTTTGCCAGGTACCAAGGCCACTGACTCATTCACGAAGATGGAGCCCCATGGGCGGCCGCCCGCCCTTCTGCCCGCTTTGCCTCTCAAAGCCCAGCCGCTCGGCACTGCCTTACTGGGGACCACGTCTTCAGCACATGGGCCTTGGTGGAGGGCCCCGTATCACACCCATGACAGCCCCAAAGGAGAAATGTCATCTGCTCACAACAAGGGCTGTCTTTACGGCTTTGGAACACAGCATTCATGGCCTTGTGGAGTGAAAGTCCTCTGGGAGGGCCAAGGATATCATCAGAGCTCCTAAAGAATCTCCAGACAAGGGAGAAAAAGAGGATGATCTATTATGATGAACCAAACAATAATGCCTGTGATTCCTCAGGAGGCTGAGGCAGGAGGATCAGAAGCTCTAGGCCTGCCTGGAGGAGTTTAGCAATTAAAGTTTTCAAAAAACAGAAGCAAAGGATGTAGCTTGTGGACCCTTGGCTTCAGTCTCTACTCCCGGCCAAGGAAATGAACCTTTTATGAAGACAATCGACTCCGTTTTCCAGTTGGTGCACTTTCTCTGAATCCTCCTTCAAGAAAGCAACTCCCACAAACATCTCTAAGACTGAGGACAATTTAAGCACACACTGATCATCAGATAACACCAGGAAGCCTTGTCCAAAACAGTAAGACATGGCAACAGCACAATGATGATTTTTAAAGGCCTGATTAACGAAAAACAGATGCTGAAGGTTATTTTTTTTACTTTGTTCTTCATTTATATTTTATTTGACAGGTAGAATGTCTTGCTTCGTAATGTCTTGATTGAAAAACTTCTGAAGGGTCAAGGAAACCAGTTATTGATCATTATTAATTCCGAGGAGATGGGAACATTGTGATTGATTAAACTAACTTTCTCTCTTTTTAAAAACAATCTTGAGGTCTCACTGTACAATTTCCATCTGAAAGCAAGCGAAATCCCTTCCATTTAAATGAACTACTTCAGAGGTAAGAATGCATGCTATTCATGTGTATGTCCCGATGCCCTTTATTAAGATCGAAAATTGATTGGAAAATGGACAGAATGGTAACTGATCATTTGGGAAATATCTACTGAAGTCTATAAAATGCTTTGCCAAAAGTGTGTGTCTCTCTCTCTCTCTCTCTCTCTCTCTCTCTCTCTCTCTCTCACACACACACACACACACACACACTCCTGCATTATCTTTAGTGAATCTGGCAGCTGATCATCAAACACCCTCCAAGATTCGCTTTAAGAGGAAAATAGTTTAATGAAATGAGTGGACCCGTCTCCCAGGAATCAGCAATAATTAACAACTGGCAGCCTCTTCCATTTCTTCTTCACATTTTCTTTTTAACCAGAGCATCTTGTCACATTTTATGATCTTTCCTACTGTCCCCACGTGGAATTGGTCCCATGAGCAATGCAGGCACCACGGTGGGGTCAGGAATCAAACTGTAAAATACAGTCCTCTTCATTGTGCTGACAGCAGTGCCTGTTCATACTTTTGAAGCAATTCTACCAATTCTCAAGGATTTCCCAGACAGATGCTAGCGGTGCAGTTTAACAAACTGTCCTCGGCAACCTAGAATCTTTACAAGAGCTTTTGTAACCAGTGTCCCAGAGAAGGAATTGCTAAATTTATTAGTATGAGGGGTGATCGAACCATGCAGTGAATTCTTAAATCAAGATAAATTTATTTAAGTAAAGGACACATTGCCATGGATCCCCTTAAAGTATTTCCTCCCGCTTCAGTAAAACTCACTCCATCATCCTTATCAGTTTCTGCGGCAGCTCTGGGGTCCTCTTTCCTGAGGGCTTCACCAGGTGTGGTCACCAACACGGTGACTGCTCTGCCGGGCGCCGTCCAGCGGAAAGGCAGCTCGGAAACACACAGTGCTGTGTCCTCCTCCACGCGAGTCACAGCAGCTGGCACCGTGCGACTCCCGGCTCTTCCCCAAGGTCAAGATGACCTGGAAAGGTCACCGTTTTGAGTCCACTCAGGACATCGAGGCAGCCGGGAAGGCGCAGCTAAAGACCCTCAGGAAAGAGGACTCCAGAGCTGCTGCGGACAGCAGTCAGGACGGCGGGAGGAGGGTGTGCAAACCAGGGGAGGATTTTGAAGGGGATGAATGACAACATGTCTTGTACTGGAACAATTTCTTTATTTAAACATTCACTGTATTTTTAAATCACATCTTGTACATAGCAACGGAGAACTTCACTGAATTCACGAACACAGAAAATCTTATGAAAACTCGCTTTCAAAGAAAGGTTTCCACATGTAATTAGAGAATCCAGAGGTTGGCAGGCAATTGGGCGTTAATGATGAGATTATTAGTCACTGTTTTTGTGTGCAGCACGCGTCACTCATAAAAAGCGGACGTCACACTCTATCGGCAGCTTTAGTCGTGAAACAACAAGCTGAACACAGCCATGGCACCGGAGGGCTGGCAAAGAGCTCAAGACACTTCTCGGGGGCAGCTGTCAACCTTGGCAAAGCTGCTCAGATTCATTAAAAGCAGATACTTTTATTAAACATTCAGAACGACCTGGCCATGATACACATCCAGCTAAACATCCTTGTTCTTGGGCCATTTTCTCCCAGGTCCCTTCTGCACCGAGAACATCCCCGCCCCCAAAGCAAGGGGCCCAGCTGTGCGTGGACCTGACCCTCCGAAACCGTGAGTCAAAATAAACCAGAAAACTATTTCCAAAGCCATCAGAGTCCTGCGGGCTCTTGTCCTAAATCAGCAACATCCAAGTCAAATTCCCTCGGTTTTATTACAAGGGAGAACACCATGTTCTCTGCCACTCTGACTGGTCGTGCCAGCCCGAATCGGGGAGCCTGCTGAATTTGGCTATTCTGAAGTGGTTTCATAAATGGGTCGAGTAGGAACACAGATGTTAAGTTGTACCAAAGTACTTTCAAATTTCCAGAGAGCATGGGGTCGGGCGAGAAGGACAGGAATGGTAAACAGCACAGGAGCGATGAGTGTCTGTCTTTAGTTCTGTGCGACAGGAAAACCACATTTTCTGAGAGCTGGATCCAGAATTATTTTCATCAAAACACTGCACCTCCTTGGGAAGGTGTGAAACCCAGCCAGGCGTGGATCTCATGCCTGTCATGCCCACCCTGTGTGATCAGCTTGGCCTCACAGTGACCAAACCCCTGACAGAATCAGCGTAGGGGAAGAGAAGCCCCTCTGGGCTCATGGTTTCAGGAGCTCCGGTCCATGGTTGCTTGGTCTGCTCAGTCTGGGGGAGGCAAAACCATCACGGCAGACGGGCGGGGCCGAGGGAGCTGCTCACCCCATGGGAGCCAGGAGGCAGACAGAAGCGCAGCCAGAGAAGAGCGGCTGGGGACAAGGTGGCGTCCCCAAGGCCGTGCCCCATGACCCAGCCTCCAGCTGTGGCCCACGTCCTCAGTTTTCTCCCACCGAGTCCTGGACCCATCAACGGATCCACTAATGGGTCCTCCGCCTTCACGACCCAATCACTCCCCCAGCCCCAACTCTGCACCAGCAGAGGAGCCTCCGGGGGGCTTTTCTGCACCCACACTGTAAGCTTTTCCTCTGCCTTTCCAACCCCTGTTGCTCAACCCTCCCACCACCCCTCGCCGAGACACCAGGCCAAGTCTGTGGTTTCCATGGTGATCACTCTCTGGAAAGACAGGAGGTGGATTTGGCAGGTGGTGCCCAGGCAGCCCTAGAAGGTCACCGTGCAGCGTCCCCAGGGCGAAGCTAAACAGCAAGACAGACAGAGGAGAGGAAGCTGCTGACGATGAAGTGCTGATCTCCAGGAGGGAAAGCCCTGCAGAACGGCTGCCCGCAGGGTCAGGGAGGAAAGAACCGGACCCCAGGTCATTCTGCCTGCTGTGGTCTCCCGGGGCTGTGCCGTGCTTCTGTGATCTGAGCTGCCTCCTGGGCTCCTGCGAGACTCGAACGTGCAGCCCTGACCTGCAGCAGCCCCTGGGCGCCCTGAATTAGGGACAGCAGCATAGAAGGGTGCCTGTGTCGCCTCTGTCTCTGAGAAGCTGCACTCTGAACCCCTGCTCGGAGCTGGAGAAACCCCAAGGTGAGCACGGACAGACACTCAGGTGACGGCTGCCTCAGGCGAAGTTGCTTCTGGGGGCACAAATCCAGATACAGGAATCGGGAGCCGTGCACAGGAGGGCACTGAGCGACTCGCAGGCTGTGTATCGGTTCCTGACATTTATCATCCTCTCTACATCGCCTTCCCCAACAGGGACTCTGGGACCTCCCTGCCTCTTCCCCCGATTCTATCACGATGTGAGACCACATAGGAAAGGAGGTTCCAACTAGCAGGGTGTAACGGTTTAGACACCCAGCCTTTTCATGTGTGCGGAAGGTGACAGCTCAGGGGGCGCTGTGCTCGTCAGTGGATCATCATGGATGAGCTCCTGGTGAACGAGCTGTAGGAGGTGGGGCCTGGCTGGAGGAGCTCACTGGGATGTGACCTGGAAGGGGGAGTTCTTGTCCCAGCTCCTCCCTTCTCTCTCTGCTTCCTGGTCACCATGATGTGAGCATCTTTCCTCCTCCACTCCTGTCCACCATGATGTTCCTGCCTTGGAGCAGCTGACCATGGACTAAACCCCCTGAGACCATTGGAGCAGCTGACCATGGACTGAACCCCCTGAGACCATGAGCCAGATTAAACCTCTTCTCCTTTAAGCTGTGGATGCTGCCTATTTTGTCCAAGCAATGGGAAAGAGAGTAAGGTGCAGGATCTCCCTTGTGTTGATATTATCCTCAGGAAGGACCATCTGTTCATGTGGATGAGCTAAGGACAATTTGAAATGGAAACCAGCCATGATTTATAATTTGAAAGACAGTCTACAAACATTTCAATAAATCCAGAGACAAATGAGTGACTTCTGATTTGCAGATCAGAAAGGGAATTTCTTTTACCCACTCGGAATGTATTAACCAAAGAACTGAGAGTAAATACAGTTTACGACAATGGAAGTAACTGGGCATGGTGGTGCATGCCTAGCATCCCTACATTTGGGGAGGCTGAGGCAGGATGATCACATATTCAAGCCCAGGCTGAGCAACCTAATGATTCAGTGAGACTTTGTGTCAAAATAAAAAATAAAAAAAGGCTAGGGAAAGAGCGGAGTGTGAAGGCCCTGGGCTCAGTCCCCAGTACAGAGAGAGAGAGAGAAAGAGAGAGAGAGATAAGGACAGAAAGTGGAGTGAAATGGCCATGTGCAGCTAATAAGTAAGCAAATCGTGACCGAAATCATTCACAACACTCCAAGCAAAGGAGTCATTCAGCGTGAGGAAGGGTGGTTTTTAAGTAGAAGCCATGAGAAGCCCCCGGAGCTGTTTGGAAACCCCGTCAGTGAGCAGCAGGTCGCATAACCTCACGGGAATCACACACCCATCCTCGCGGATCTCCCACGCGGGCCAAGGAGAGCACCGAGCGGAGTGGGCTGAGACCCAACGCCGAGAGGGGAGACGCCGCCCGCCGGGTCTCACCGTCCCCTGGAAGAGAAGCTGATGGAAGGACAGAGCTGCTCCCCGAGGTCACCGAGCTCGGTGGCTCAGGTCTGTGAACCTTAATACAACTGTTGCTTTTTCGAACGCTGTTTGGGGTGCGGAAGCTATTTTTCAGCTGTTTGCAATTTGCGATTTGCTGTGATTTTATTCTGAACCAGAATTCATTCACAGCCTGAGATTTCGAGGCATATTCTGCGTTTATTCTTTCACTACAAAGACCCTCCGTGTATGTGAGTGTGTTGCTACTGGACAATAATGAGTACTTCTGAGAAAATGGTAAAGTTTAAGAAACCCCTTTACACACACACACACACACACACACCTTGCTGTGTTATGAGAACTACTTTCTGATATGTACACAAGCTGATTCCCTGTGATATGGCTCTTTATTATGTACCACAAAATATACCAATAAAAGGGGGGGAAAGCCAGGTATACTGACACAGGCTTGTAATCCCAGCACCTGGAAGGCTGAGGCGGGAGAATTACCACAGGTTTGAAGCCAGCCTAGGCTACATAGTGAGTTCAAGGCCAGCCTGAACTGCATAGCCAGACCCTGTATCAAAAGTGGGGGGTGTGAAAGAAAAATACATAAAAATGCAGCTTTCATATCTACAAACAATGGCAGATTAAAAGAGAAGAAATGAAAGCATTCTAGTATCATGGATGTACATTAACACCAATGAAGCTGTGATCAAAAATAAGCCTGGTCGGGATGGTACCAAATCTTCAGGAAACATTTTAAAGAGACATAACAAATCTACGCTTTTATTAGACAAAGATGCAATTGAAAAATAGTGATAATCTTGTGTGAAAAATTTTAAAAATCATGTTTTTTTCAATAAGTTTATTGGTACATTGTAGGTGTACAATCCAGTTGCATTCATCATTGGGATCTTGTACCTTTACATGATGCATCTTGGTTCTTAATTTTCCCCATTCCCCTGCCCTCCCTTCACCCCCTCCACCCTTCCCTACTTACAAAGACTCTGTTTCCATATTTCCCTTTTCTCATATTTATTCCATTCCTTTCTTTCCTTTCCTCTTACCCTTCCACTTCCCCTTCCCCTTTGGATCTTTTCTTCCTATTTCACATTATCTATTCTATATTTTGACCAGAAAATCATGCTTTTTGATAAGAACCTTTCTTGGTATAATTCTCCCAAAATTAAATCCATAAATTCTATGCACTACCAAAAAGAAAAGGAAATAGGTGTTCTGCAAAAACAAAGAAAGAAACATCCCCAAATGGTTCCCACGAGATGAACCAACCCTGTGCCCGTGCCCAGGACAGAGCCCAACTCAGACCCTGCAAACCTCCTCCGCCCCTCACTGGTGTGCAGCTGGATGCCCGGTGCCCACTGGGGCATGAGGCCGCACGCTTCTGAATCAAGTTTGTGCTGGTTCCTCTTCCACCACAGCCTCACTGTCATCTGTGGTGCCCTTCGACCCTGCATGCGCCCCGTGTCCATAGACTCCCTCAGCACCCCAGGCTCTCCCTGCAGGAGACAGAAACACCTGCTTTGCCCTTCGTCAGATCACAAAGCACACAGTCTCCCTTAGTGACTTCTCCCTAGCGGGATCTTCCTGGGTCTATTCATCAAATGATAAAATCGGCTGTTTCTGAAAGATCGCTTCTGGGCTGACACCACCCACCCCGGGATACTGAAGCCTGTAGCTGCTGGCATTCCTCATGGAGAAGTTCAGCCCTGCAGAACTTCACGTCTACGAGACCTGTAGCTCCCCGTGCCATGCAAATGCGATGTGAAGAGCTCCATACTGCGTTGCTTTGCTGAATCATAATGAGAGAAAGGCATGCACAGGTTCAGGTCAGACGCAGTTTCTCTTTTCACTTATGCACGCCCTTGGGTTGGCTGAGCACGTGGAGGCAGGGTAACCTCTCTCTGAGGGGTCGGGAAGCTCCACTGCCGATTCCTCCTACAGGGTGTGTCTGTCCCTCTGTCCAGGCTAGGACCACAGCCTTTCTCAGATTTCCCTGTGCTGGGATACGATACCAGACACCCCAACGTAAAGGAGGAAATGCCTCATGGCTCCAGAGGAATCAGTGCAGGTCAGCTGGCTCCAGGACGCAAACCCAGAAGAGTTGGGAGTCGCACGGTGCCCAATACGGTGACTCGGGTGGAGGAGGACACAGCGCAGTGTGTTTCCGAGCTGCCTTTCCGCTGGATGGCGCCTGGCAGAGCAGTCACCATGTTTGTGATCACACCTGGTGAAGCCCTCAGGAAAGAGGACCCCAGAGCTGCTGCGGGAAGCAGCAAGAAGTACAAATGGCCAATAAATGTGAAGAAATGTTCAGCAGCGCTGGCCATCAGAAAAATACAAAGTAAAAGAACACTGAGGTTTCCATTTCACCCAACAAAGAATGGCCATCATCATGAAGTCAAATCTTCCTGAAGAGTTAATGATACCATACTTCAGGGATCCGTGCACACCCATGTGTGCAGCAGCACAACTCACAATAGCTACATCTTGGCAGCACCCTCTGTGTCCATCTGCAGATGAATGGATAAAGAGAATGTGGTGTTCACACACAGTGGAGTACTACTCTGCCGTGAAGAAGGATACACTTGTGTCATGTGTAGGAAAACGGACGCCCCTTGAGAGGGTAATGTTCAGTGAAAAAGTGAAATGAATCAGACACAGAAGCATCAATACCCCGTGGTTTCTCTTCTATGAGAAACCCAAAGCCTAAATAAAGAGCAACATGAATGACGGATAACAGGAAACAGGGAGATGGATCTGTCTCACATGGGAAGCCAATGAAGAGGGAGACAGAAGCGTAGGGACCGGGTGGGGGCAAGGGGTGAAAATAGGGGCGAAGGTGTCTTGTGTCCACGGACCGAGTCCAGAGAAGGGATGTCAACCTCACACACCGCGAACGTGCACTAATGAAAATTTGAAAAAGAGGCCGGGGACATAGCTCAGTGGCACTGTGCCTGCCTTGCCAGCGCAAGGTCCCGAGTTCGATTCCAGGTACCAAAAAAAAAAAATGTTTTTGAAAAGGAATTGGAGTACGTGAGGATGAAGGGAGGGGAGGATTTTAAGAGGCAGTCACAGTGATGAGTCTTCTTCTGCAGTCATTTTTAATATTTAAATCCTCTGTGTATTTCGTATCCCACCTCATGAACTGAAGATGGCGCCGGGTAGCGCCGTTTGGTCAAAGAAGGACCAGGGTGATTTTCCAACGGGAAACCGAGGCTGTCACGTGACCCTTCGTGTCCCCGGAAGACGTCCTCAGCAGGGACACCGAGGCACAGCATTTCTGAAAGAGCAAACCCCCTTTCATTCTTTCCATTCTGCCTTACACGTCGGTGCCCGAATACACCCTTCGAGTCGGGAGTCCCGTGTTGCCGCTGCTCGGGCAGGACTCGGACTGAGGCACGAACACACGAACTGTCCAGGTCGGGTCTGCAGGGAGCCCGTCCTCGGGGCGGGGCTGGGAGGAGCTGAAGAGGAGCCTTGAAGAGTTAGGCTGTTGGAGGCACAGCGAGGTCGTGTGCGACCCCCACCTCTCTGTCCTCCTCTGTGCACACGAGCTGAGCCTTTGCTCTGCCCTGCGCACGCGCTGCCTCTTCCAAGCCCAAAGCACTGGAACCTCCGGGCCATGGACTGGACTCTGCCGAGCCCCGGGCCCCGTAACCTTTCGTCTTCACAATCTGGCCAGCCCAGGGGTTTCCCACAGCCCTTCGAACCCGGCTAACACGCCCATGCCTTGTCTCCTCCGCCGTGTCCTCTCTTTGGCTGCTGACATTCAGCTCGCAGCACGGGCGCCAGGGCTCCGCGGAGCATCAGATCTTTGAGCTCTTTCTAGGGCCGAGTCCAGCGAACACTTTAATGCCTCGCGTGTACACGAAGCCCGCAAAAGCCCCTTCCATCCCGGCGGGTGGTTGTGCGCATTCCGATAAGGACCCCCCAGCTGGCCCCTTTGCAGCAAGCCCAAAGGATCACAGACATGAAATAAAACCTTTTCCTTCTAAGGTGATGATCTTGGTATTTTCTCCAGTGGTAGGAAGCAGAGTAAAATACCAACTCGTAGAATAATATTTGAGGAGAAGGAAAGCGTAATGGTGCAAACTGAGCCTTCATCACTGCACACCTTAAACCATGATCATGACAGCCCACGTGTGGGGACACACTCCTGCGACCCCAGCACTCTGGGAGGCTGATGCAGGAGGGTTGCAAGTTTGCAGTCAGCCGGGGCAACTTAGGGAGAAGCTGTCTCAAAACTAAAAAGAGCTGAGGGTGGAGCTCAGTGGGTATTTGCATAGGAATTCATCTCTGCCATTGCATTGGGAAAAAACAGTCACACCATACCCACAAATACGTACAAATGTCATATATCAGTTTTTAAAATAGCCCACCAACATGCGGATTCTAACCCTGATGGGAATCTCATGGAAATATCTAAACAGTCACAGTAAAGGATGCGAGAAGAAAGCCAAGAGCAGCCTTCCGTGTCCCGTGTCCACATGGAGAGCTTCCGAAGAGCCCTTCCATGGTACAGGGGATGCACGAATCAGCGTGTGAACGCACACGGGAGTTTCAGACATCGGGGACAACGTGCTGGACTCAGGGACACACAGCAACCTGCCTGGATCTCACAACACAAGCGGGTACTGAAAACTCTGGGTGCACCTCAGGAGGAGCAGGGTCCCTGAATTTTCCCACCCTCTGCTTTACCTGGGTGGAGTGCAAACACAGGCAGAGCATCCACAGGGTTGGGAGCCAGCGGAGCTGCTGGAGCTCGTGTGTGATTTGAGTCCCCTGAGGCTGAATGAGTGGAAATGCAATCCCCACTGCAAGGCACTAAGAGGATGGAAAGTTCAGCTGATGTGGGGTTTACAGGTGGGAAATTTGGGGGTTGATGAGGACGAGATAAAGTCCTCGGGGTGAGTCTCCATGTTTGGACCCTGGTGGATTTGTAGGGGGAGATGGAGATGGGGGATGGGAGGGAAAGAGAGAAAAGGAGACAGAGGATGGAGGAGGAGGAAAGGAAAGAGACGGAGAAGAAGAGGGAGGAGAACAAAGAGGAGAGGAGGTGGAGGAAGAAGAAAATGGGAAGAGAGAAGGAGTAGAAGGAGAAGAAAGTAGCAGAAGAGGAGGGGTGACTGGATCATGGGGCGCTGTGCTCATCAGTGGCTGCATCACGGATGAGCTCCTGGTGAATGAGCTGTAGGAGGTGGGGCCTGGTTGGAGGAGGTCACTGGAGAGTGACCTGGAAGGGTGAGTTCTTGTTCCCAGCTCCTCCCTTCTCTCTGCTTCCTGGCTGCCAGGATGTGAGCGTCTTTCCTCCTCCATGTCCGTTTACCATGATGTTCATGCCTTGGAGCAGCCGACCATGGACTGAACCCTCTGAGACCATGACCCCAGTACAACCTCTCCTTCTTTAAACTGTGGGTGTCAGGGATTCTGTCCTAGCAAGTGGAAACTGGCTGAGAGAGAGCATTTCTCTACATGTGTTTTGCATGGATAGAAACTGTAAAAAGAGGCCGGCAGCCTCCCGATCCTGAGAAGTCCGCCTGGTACAAGAACGACAACTGCAGCCAGCTTCAACAGCAGCAGCTGCGTGGGCCACTCAGCCAAGCAATCCCAACACCAGGCTGTGGTTTTGCAAGCAGAGGGGCTCTCTGCTGGCCCCCTCTCGTACACCTGTAAGTGCAATAGCTGCACCTGCTGTGTTTTCATCTCCCTAAGAAGAAAGCCCCCCCTCCCATGCAGGGCTTAGTCCAGCACCTGTGGCCCTGAACTGCGTTCTGTGCCCACTCCCTGCAGCAAAAATCCAGACGCAGGCAGCAGAAACGAGAAAGAGAGAGACAGAGAGTGAAAAGCAGTCTGTTCCAAGTTTTCCACCCTCCACCTCCCACTACGCCTGTCGATCCAAAGCCTCCCTCCTGACTCCTGCAGTGGTGCACACCACAATAAACCCCAACTCAACAGTCCCGGTGGGGCACTGATCATTTCCGGGGTCTCCCCGTGTGGGGTACTTTGACCCCGACCTGCAGCTCCTCCCCAGAATCGCTGCAGGGCCGCTCGCCCCCCGGCCTCGGTGTCATGACCTGGTGCATGGCTTTCACCTCCTGGGCTGCGCTGCCCCGAGTCGTACTGAGGCCGAGGGCTTGGGCTGAGCCTGACTCGTCCTTAGCGATGCAGCTTGGAAGGAGAATTTCTGAAACCCAGGTCCTTCGTGGACATGGGAAGGGGGACTGTCGGCAGCAATTAAGGAGTGACATAGTGCAGCGTGGCATCCTGAGCCCTTCGGGGAAGAGAAGAGAAATGTCACTGCACCCAGAAGCAACCGTGCCTGTCATCCCAGCCATTCAGGAGGCTGAGGCGGGAGAATCAAGTTCCAGCCCAGCCTGGGCAACTGAGTAAGACTGTCCCAAAATTTAAAAAGATTGTGTAGCAGTGATGCGTGCAACTGTATTGTATACCTACAGTGTACCAATGAACTTAATGGGGAAAGAGAGGATTGTGCAGGAAGTGGTAGCCCTCGGGTTCAGTCTTCGGTACTGCAACAGATATATGGCATAGAATAGAACAGAATAGAATAGAATAGAATAGAATAGAATAGAATAGAATAGAATAACAAAGCACTGACTTGATACAGTACTACAAAAAATATGTTCTTGGGGCCGGGATTTAGCTCAGTGGTTCCACCACCTGCTTTGCAAGCACAAGATCCCAAGTTCGATCCCCAGTACCAAAAGAAAAAAAGAGGTTCTTCACTACAGGTGTTGGCTACTGAACAATAATTTACCATAATATTTTATAAAGAAGCAAAAGAGGCCAAATGCAGTGGTGCATACCTGTAACCACAGCACTCTGGGAGGCTGAGGCAGGAGAACTCCAAGTTCAAACCCAGCCTAGGCAACTTAGTGAGTTAGTGAGATCCTGTGTCAAAATGAAATGCAGCTGAGGATGTATCTCAGTGAGAAGCCCCGGGATCAGGCTTAGTGTAAAAAGGAGGAGAAAGAAAAGGAGAAGGGAAGGAGGAGGAGGAGGAGATGGAGGAGGAGGAGATGGAGGAGGAGATGGAGGAGGAGGAGATGGAGGAGGAGGAGGAGGAGGAGATGGAGGAGGAGATGGAGGAGGAGGAGGAGATGGAGCAGGAGGAGATGGAGGAGGAGATGGAGGAGGAGATGGAGGAGGAGATGGAGGAGGAGGAGGAGGAGATGGAGGAGGAGGAGGAGGAGGAGATGGAGCAGGAGGAGATGGAGGAGGAGATGGAGGAGGAGATGGAGGAGGAGGAGATGGAGGAGGAGATGGAGGAGGAGGAGATGGAGGAGGAGATGGAGGAGGAGATGGAGGAGGAGGAGGAGGAGGAGATGGAGGAGGAGGAGGAGGAGGAGATGGAGCAGGAGGAGATGGAGGAGGAGATGGAGGAGGAGGAGATGGAGGAGGAGGAGGAGATGGAGGAGGAGGAGGAGGAGGAGATGGAGCAGGAGGAGATGGAGGAGGAGATGGAGGAGGAGATGGAGGAGGAGATGGAGGAGGAGATGGAGGAGGAGGAGGAGATGGAGCAGGAGGAGATGGAGGAGGAGATGGAGGAGGAGATGGAGGAGGAGATGGAGGAGGAGATGGAGGAGGAGGAGATGGAGGAGGAGATGGAGGAGGAGATGGAGGAGGAGATGGAGGAGGAGATGGAGGAGGAGATGGAGGAGGAGGAGATGGAGGAGGAGATGGAGGAGGAGATGGAGGAGGAGATGGAGGAGGAGGAGATGGAGGAGGAGGAGGAGGAGCAGGAGGAGATGGAGGAGGAGGAGATGGAGGAGGAGATGGAGGAGGAGATGGAGGAGGAGGAGATGGAGGAGGAGATGGAGGAGGAGCAGGAGGAGATGGAGGAGGAGATGGAGGAGGGGATGGAGGAGGAGGTGGAGGAGGAGGAGATGGAGGAGGAGGAGATGGAGGAGGGGATGGAGGAGGAGGAGATGGAGGAGGAGGAGGAGGAGATGGAGGAGGAGGAGGAGGAGGAGGAGATGGAGGAGGAGGAGATGGAGGAGGGGATGGAGGAGGAGGAGATGGAGGAGGAGGAGGAGGAGCAGGAGGAGATGGAGGAGGAGGAGATGGAGGAGGAGATGGAGGAGGAGATGGAGGAGGAGGAGATGGAGGAGGAGATGGAGGAGGAGCAGGAGGAGATGGAGGAGGAGATGGAGGAGGGGATGGAGGAGGAGGTGGAGGAGGAGAAGATGGAGGAGGAGATGGAGGAGGAGATGGAGGAGGAGATGGAGGAGGAGGAGATGGAGGAGGAGGAGGAGCAGGAGGAGATGGAGGAGGAGGAGAGGAGGAGGAGATGGAGGAGGAGATGGAGGAGGGGAGATGGAGGAGGAGATGGAGGAGGAGATGGAGGAGGAGGAGGAGGAGATGGAGGAGGAGGAGGAGGAGGAGGAGGAGATGGAGGAGGAGGAGATGGAGGAGGGGATGGAGGAGGAGGAGGAGGAGGAGGACGCAGTGGTCTTGTATGAAGCCTGCCTTGGGTGTGGTGGGTGAAGCAAGGCTCATTGCCCTTGTAGACCTCTATTGCTATGTTCATTGTAGTTCCCATAGGGTTTATTTCTGATGTTCTGTTTTAGACTTTGTACGCCAAAAACCAGTCGATGTTGAAAATTTCGATGCTTTTTGATAGACAATGAATATTTAAAATGCAATACTTTATTTTTGTGATATTGTTTTTCCTATTAAGCCCTTGTTGTTTAGTATAATAAAACTCATGAAATTAGAATTAATAACTCACCAATAGAAATAGTCTGAAGAGTCATTGTGGATTTGACACAACCACGTGCATGCACCTTTATGACCAAAAATGTCCCATTCCGACCAAAAATCCCCAGGCTAGGAAGGCTGTGAGTTCTTGTCCTGTATTCCTGGAGAAGATGCCTGTGTCCGGCCGGAAGGACTGCAGAGCCGCTGTAGAAATCAGCAAGAAGGTGCCTTAAAGGAGGATAAACCTGAGACATTCCCAGGTAAATGGACGCACCTTGAGACCATAATGCTCAGTGAAATAAATCAGACACAGGAGCTTCAGTAGCACAGGTTTCTCTTAGGTGCGAGACCCAGAAAAAAGAAAAAGAGCAGCAGATACTAGGAAAAGAGAGACGGGTCTTTTGCAAGAAAGAAGGGGACCCAACAGATGGAGGAAGGGGGCACAGAGAGAAAGGGTTAGAGACGTAAAAGGAAAGAAGCCGTGTTCTGTGTGTGATCCTTCCTCCCTGCAAACATGGCTCGCAGAAAATAAAATTTTCTCGAAAGAACATCTCGATGACAGTGTTCAAATGGGGTGGGACTGGAGGGGAATGCGTGGCCATGTGTCTTCCACTGCGTTTCTTTTCGTTTTTCCTCTAAATATCCGCCACCGTTTTTGGATCACTTCCCCAGTGTGAGAGAGGATGACACAGGAAAAAGAGGGGACTTCGTTTGTGCTACCTGTCCCCGAGCTGCCCTGGGCTGCCAACAAGACGAAAGAGCGCTTTATGGTCCTTTCCCTCTTTTTCTTAACCCCAGAAACCTGTGATTTACAACGAAAGCCCTTTCGCTGTGTTGCGTGGGGCTCGCTGCAGGTGAGCATTTGCCACAAGCGAGCGAAAGGGGATTTGCGGAGTAAGAGTACTGATTTTTCCTTCGGTTGCCATTTCTTTTCTTATACAACAGAGAGTCCTACAAACATCGGCGGATGCTTGGCAAATCGTTTCATTGGAACAAAATAATGCCCAGCAAGCTCTACCCAGCTACTTAAGCGTCTCAAAGGTGGCCTGCTTCGGACACATAACGAGCTTTCAGAAATGCGTACCTGGCCAGACAGCAGCCAGTCTTCGACAATAAAATAAGTAGAGTTGAGACTGCAGATCCAAGAGATGAAAAGTACAGGGAAAATGTACATTAAAACAGTTTATTACAGTCAAAGACGCGTGGCCATGAATCCCCCAGAATCCTCCCCGGCTGTGCACACCCTCCTCCCGCCGTCCTGACCACTTCCCCAGCAGCTCTGCAGTCCTCTTTCCTGAGGGTCTTTAGCTGCACCATCCAGGCTGCCTCAATGTCCTGAATGGGCTCAAAAAGGTGACCTTTCCCGGTCATCCTGACCTTGGGGAGGAGCCGGGAGTTGCACGGTGCCCGATGCGGTGACTCGGGTGGAGGAGGACACAGTGTCTGTTTGTATTTGCATTCTAATGGCCCAAGCCCAGGCCAGCCTGGGAAACAAGGTCCAGAACTTGGATCTTTGAGGTCCTTTCGTGGCCGGACTCGTGTGCTCAGAAATGCCCTACGTTGAGGACACGAGCACCCAGATGGGCAGATGGGCAGATGGGCAGAAACACAACTCGACTCGTACCCGGGGCCACCGAGAGGGCTCGGAGAGTGCTGTGCAGCCTAGCAGATTTCAACGACCTCACTGAGCAAGAGAAAGAAAACCAACTGCAATAGCTTAGAAATCAGAGTGAATCCAAAACCTTTGTAAAACACCAACATATTATTCGTCCTAGGGATCGAGCCCTGGGCGTTTGCACTCTGCTCCATGCCCAGCCTTTTGCATATTCTATTTTTTTGAGACAGGGTCTTGCTTAGTTGCTCAGACTGAGCTTGAACCTGAGACCTTCCTGTGTCATCCTCCCACAGTGGTGGGATGACAGGTGTGGCCCGGGGTGCCAGGCTCAATGTTTTTGAAAAAGGCAAGAGGCCTCCTCAGGCACGTGCTTTGCGCCGTTGCGTCTCAGCTGCCTCTGTAAAAGCCTGACCTTCTGTTGGAGAATCTCAGCACCAGCCCCCCGGCCCCGCCTTGTTCTTTTTCTGTAACGGGATTGAACCCAGCCAGGGAAGCACTGGGTCTGGCCCCAGCCCTTTTTAAATTTTATGTCACCTTCACTGATTTTTTGAGACAGTGTCTCACTCTAAGCTGCCTGGCCTGGAACTTGGACTCCTCCTGCCTCAGCCTCGCAGAGGGCTAGGATCGCAGAAGACGGCTGCTTTCCGAACGCGACGCGGTAACCGCGGGACCCCAACGTGGGGAGCGGTGTCCTGTGCCCGCAAACGAGGGGCCCTTGACGCGCGACCAGCAGCCACCACGCCAGGGATAGGAAGGCCAGGAAGTGAACCTTCTGGGCTCTGCATGGTGGGCTGCGGGTCCACTGCCCAGCGCAGGACACTAGTGGGTCCACAAGAAGTCCGCTGAAGTCCACCGTCCAGCAGGAGCCTTCCATCGACAGCCACGCCCTCTGCCACGCCCACCTGCCACGCCCCTCCTGGGCCACGCCTCCAGGCAGGACCTGCATTGTGGTAGCCAGCCCTAATCCCCGCCCACAGCCACGCCCTCTTGGGCCCCCCCCAGGCTCACCCCTGTACCACGTGACTGGGGCAGGCCCATGGCGTCTTGTGGGGTCGCTGCCCACCCACTCCGTCTTCATTTGCGTTTAGTACCCAGAGAGCCTTGACCCCCCGCAAGCTGCAAGACAAATGCAGAGACAGTGGGGAGCCCAGCATCCTGGCAGGAAGAGCTGGGCTTGAGGATCGCTTTCTGCAGAGGCTCTTTCTGGGTCCCAAAGAGGCCTCGGAACTCCAAACTGCAAGACCCAGTCTTTTCCAGTCAAGACCTTCAACTGCTTGGAGGAGGCCCACCCTCACTATGACTGGCCACGTGCTCTATTCAAGTTCTATGGATTGAAGTATCGGGCTCATCTGCAAAATAAAAATACCTTTGAACAGCAGTATCTATAGACCGGGGTTTAGGCCAAGTATTCGGATATCACGACTTTGCCAAGTGGACACAAATAATTCCCCAGGCAACGGGAATGAGGATGTCCAGATGCAATCGGGCGGGGTTCGGGTGTGGAAACAGCATCAGGTGCTGCCTGGTGCCAGTGCCCAGCTGCTGCTCCCCGACGCCATCCAGCTGCTAATGGAAAGTGGAGTTTTCTGTCTTTGTGTCAGAGTGTGGAGTATTGGAGTTTTTCCTGTGAAAAGAACAAAATGTGTTGATCCTTTTTTGTTTTCCACAGGGTGAAGCCAATTCCAGACTCACCGAGGGTGTGAGACAGCTGCTCCCACCCTGCAGGGTGCTGGTTATTATCACAGAACTGTCCAGGACAGATGGTCAGAGTCGGGGACAGGCGATGCCCCGGAAATGCAGCTCCACAGAGGGGGGCTGGAGGCGACTCTGCTCTCAGCAGCAGCAGCAGCGAGCCCCCGGCCAGGTCCCCATGGAAGGCAGCATCAGGAGGTCTTCCTTGGGCTCAGAGCAAGCCTCATGCTGAGCCCCCTACAGAAGCTGCTTTTGTGTTCCAAATCGAACCAAAAGTCTCAGAAATTCCACCCGACCCCTGCAAAGTCTTCCCCTAAAAAACAATAATGCCACCTCGACCGAAAGCCAGCAACGGCCACCTGGTCCCCACCACAGTATATTACGCAGTAGCACCAGATAGACAGTGTGTGTACAAATTTTGAAACTTGTTACAATAAAAGTCATGTGGCCATGAGCCCCCCTCAAAATCCTCACTGTCTGTGCACACCCTCCTCCCACCATCCCGGCAGCTTCCCCCGCAGCAGCTCTGGAGTCCTCTCTCCTGAGGGCTTCACCAGGTGTGGTCACAAACACGGTGACTGCTCTGCTGAGCGCCGTCCAGCAGAAAGGCAGCTCGTAAACACACGATGCTGTGTCCTCCTCCACCCGAGTCACCGCAGCTGGCACCGTGCAACTCCCGGCTCCTCCCCAAGGTCAGGATGACAGGGAAAGGTCACTGTTTTGAGTCTACTCAGGACATCCAGGCAGCTGGGACGGTGCAGCTAAAGACCCTCAGGAAAGAGGACTCCAGAGCTGCTGCGGATAGCAGCCAGGACGGTGGGAGGAGGGTGTGCACAGCTGGAGAGGATTTTGAGAGAGATTCCTGACAATGCATCTATTATGCTAATGTATTTTTAAAATTTAAACATTCACCAGGGAGGTTGTAATAAATTGGCACAGAGTTGGTAGCTTAAAACACACAAACGCAGTTGCTTAGGGTTGGACTGTGCACTGTGACGTGTGCTGCAGGGGTGAAGTCAGAGTGGGGGGGTGCAAGCCTCCCTGGAGCCAGCATCCACCCACTGCCAGCTGCCCGGCCTCAGGCCCTGGAAACCATGCATGTCTTCCTGTCTCCTGACTTCCGCCTTTTCCAGAACTTTATAGAGTTGGAATCACACAGAACAGAGGCTTTGCAAACTGTTTTCTTTCACTAGGAAATATGCATTTGAGATTATCTTTCCTATGTCAGTTAGGTACTGCTGAGTAACAGTCCCTAAACACTGCAAAGTAAAAGCCATCCATATGCTCACGCATCCAAGGTTTGTCTGGTCTGTGTTGGGCACGGCTGGAGGAAGTCCATCCTCGGCAACTCCCCCTGTTGTTTAGCTCTGGTGGACTACTCAGGCTCCCCCCTACCCTGCTTCTGGAAGGAAACACGAGAGAAATGGACATAAAGGCCACTCAAGGTGTGAGGTGATACATGGACCCTCTCCCTGTGTCTCATCTGTCAAAGCCAGAGCCACGGGTAAATTCCGATGGTGGAGCAAGCAAACTCCCTGCAGCCCTGATGAGCAATAGCAAATGCTGGGGTCAAGAGTCAAGGTTGCAAGCTATGCACCCATGAGAACCAACAGCAGGCTGGGAGGGGTCTTCTTCACCGCTCCACCAAACCTTCCCATGGAAATCACAGAAGGGGGCTGAGGGTATAGCACTGTCACTTGTTTCTTTTGTGTGCCTTCTTATTTTGTGTCCAACACTGCACAGCTCCTCCAAGACAATCCCCTTCCTCTCCCCCAAGCAATGGTTCAGGAGGATTCTAGCTTCCCGAGTGCATCCACCCATTGATTGATTCCTAGATTGTATTAGTTGGCTTTGGCATTGCTGAGATACAAATTCTGACACCCACAAGGTGAAGGAGGAGAGGTTTAATTTGGCTCATGGTCTCAGAGGGTTCATTCCATGGTCGGCTGCTCCAGTGGTCTCAGGGGGTTCAGTCCATGGTTGGCTGCTTCAATGGTCTGAGATGGTTCAGTCCATGGTCGGCTGCTCCAGTGATCTCAGGGGTTCAGTCCATGGTCGGCTGCTCCAATGGTCTTAGAGGGTTCAGTCCATGGCTGGCTGCTCCAAGGCAGGAGCATCATGGTGGACGGGTGTGGAAGATGAAAGATGCTCACATCATGGTGACCAGGAAGCAGAGAGAAAAGGGAGGAGCTGGGACAAGAACTCTCCCTTCCAGGTCACACCCCAGTGACCTCCTCCAGCCAGGCCCCACCTCCTACAGCTCATTCACCAGGAGCTCCTCCATGATGCATCCACTGACGAGCACAGCGCCCCATGAGCCAGTCACCTTCAAAGCCCCACCTCTGAGACATTTTTAAGGAGACTTTTAGAGAACCTGTTAGATCTAGTGTATAATGTACATAAGGGCATATTGGGGAAGAAAAACTTTAGGGGATTGAGGCCTAGTTGGAGAAAGTAAGTCATTGGTGACATGACATGACCTGAAAGGGTATGTTTTGTCCCTGGCCCTTCCCCCTTCCCCTCTCTCTCTCTCTTTCTCTCTCTCTCCTTCCTAGTCACCATGATGTGAGCGTCTCTTCTCCCCCATACCCATCCACCATGATGTTCCTGCCTTGGAGCAGCTGATCATGGACTGAACCCTCTGAAACTCTGAGCTAGAATACAGCTCTCCTCTTGCAGATATTGTGTTCCCAACAATGGAAATCTGAGCAGTGTGGAGGTGCCTGTCCACATATATGCAAACTGGCCTGCTGGGCCTCCAAGTTGACTCACTTTCCTGGCAGGGAAGGCATAAATTACCTCCTATGTCCAGAGTTCTCAAAGAGCAAAACCAAGACCGGAGAAACCCTGCAGAAAGGGCCAGATCTGCATATTCATTGCAGAGGTCAATGAGAGGCTAACGAAGCCATATCATAACCCATCATGGAACGCTCTGTCTCAGACGCACCCTGGCCAGATGGCTGGGGCGACAGCAGAAAATCACCCCCGGAATGAGGGTCAGACCAGATGAAATATTAAACTAATGTGAGAAAATTCCTCGACCCTGTGGAGAGGCATTGAAGAAACCAAGCAAAATGAAGACCAAAAATATATCCTCAGGTCACGGAGCAGCTAGCCAGGAAGTTAAATAGCACACATTGATACCAGGAGACTCAGCCTTGCGTTTATTTTGTTTGTTTGTTTATTTGTTTCCAGGACTGGGATTGAACCCAGGGCTTCACACTGAGCTACCTCCCAGCCCTCAGATTTGCATTTTTAAAAGTGAGGGGGACTAGCACTCAGGAGGCTGAGGCAGGAGGATCGCCATGAGTTCGAGTAGGTTCTAGGTCAGCCTGGAATGTATAGTGAGACACTGTCCCCTGACGAAGCCCAACCGACCTCCATTGCTGCTTGACAAAGTTCCAGCTGGGGGAAAGAAAGGGTGGAACACATCGCACCCTCATGTTTTATTTTTTCTTGCCATAATGTTTATAATCGTTACTCTGGTCACAGGAGTCACCGTGTTTGTGACCAACAACAAACTCTCCATGAGGCAAATTGGCAATGACGTATTGAAATCTGATCTGGCTCACAAGTCCCAAATTCCAGTTTCTCTTAGTTCTATTACCTCATCTACTTCTAAAGAAACCTCTCCTAAAACCCCCTCTGTTTCCCCACTACTATGACTCCCCCTCTTATTGCTGACATTCTATTTACTAAAGGGGTCTTATGAAGAGATTGGAAAGACAGACTTTAGATGTAAGAAACAGTGGAAAATGGGAAATAGAAAGAACGTTAAGACAGATAAATGCATTAAGGAGACAAGGTACTCAACATTTCTCAAAGTGCTGTAAATATCTCCTGCTCATGGGCTATGAACCTAAATGACATTTAGTTAAGATGAATAGAGGTATAGAAAAATAGAGAGCTCATAGCAAACTATATTAACCACTGTGCAGTTTCTCAAGGGCTAGCTGGTGACCACAAGTTTGACATTTAATTAATTAAATCTTGCTTGTACCCCCGCTGATATAGGGATTTTGATTAAGTTACCCTCTGAAGATTTTGATTAAGTTACATTCTGTTCTGCTTAGGTGTGGGAAAATAAGGGAACAATTGTAATTTTTAAGAAATGTATTCATGATGTTCAATGAAATGAATCAGCTTAGAAAAAATATACTGTTTAGCAAAAATAACCTTTACCTCACTAGATATTGCTAAGGTAACCAAAAATGTAAACATGTTCCGCCCAATGCCTCTTAGCTATTGCTTAAAGATATAAAAATAAATTGGACTCTGAGACTTCTCAGAGGGAACCTGCACATTGCTTGTGAAGGTTCTTTTCTCATCGCCTGCCCAGGACCTCTCCCCTTCCTATCCCACATCGACTGCAGCTGGTCTGTGGCAGTCCCCCCCCCAAAAAAAGAAAGCAAAGAGGATTTTTCTTCTAGCATCCTTTCTAAATCACCAAGCATGGGATAGCATGGAATTGGTTTACGGAAGGCTGAGAACAACCCATTTGTTCTGTGTGCGAAATAGCTTTCAAATGATGCTTTATGTTATCCGTTGAGTTTGGCAATAAATTACATGTGTGCTACTTAACATATTATATGTCATATGACACAATCATGTAGCCACAATTGTGCATGCATGACTATGATGATCACCTTATAATGGCTGGATGTCTCTATCGATGTAGTTGTAAAATAATTATATAACAGGCAAAATATATGCCATGCAAAACACAGTTCATATAAAACTGTTTCATATAATTTTTAATTTTACTATATTTATTATATTAAAACCTAAAAAGAAAAAAGCTCCTTCCTGGAAAAGCTTGTAAAACCCAAACAGATTTGTCAGTTGTGGTGCGTCAATAACAGTTTTAAGTTTGGGTAAGTGTCCCATACTTCTTGAGACACTCAGGGAAGCAAGAGGAAGAAGATGCAAAGATGAACTGGTTTCACCCATCTGTAAGTCTGTAATTAGTCCACATTTTAAAAATCCAAAGATGTATTCATCCTGTTACAAGGTATCAATCTCACAGCAATGAGTTGCTTGACATTTTCTATCACTTTCACATGAATATTCCACCCACTCAAATCAAGCTTAATTTCACTTCATAAAAGCTATCATGAGCGTCCGACCCAGACGTATCTCAGCTGGAGATTCAGAAAGGTTCATTATTAGAAACTCAAGTTTCTCTCCTAATGAAATGAATTATGGAAATAGGAAAATACCAGAATGCAAGAGGTCTTGTGCAAAACTGATTAGAGTGACATTCCTATTGAACAGGTTAAAAAAAAAATCTGTCAAAGGCTCGATGTGATAGAGACATTTGCCGAAAAAGACGGCTTTTCAAATTATTTTTCATATGGTCTTTTTTATCCTTACTTGTCCCTGATCATGGATTTTTAATAAAATGTCATCTTTTTAAATTTTCATAGACTGTCTATCCACCGCTATTCTGTTCTTCAATGCTTCTCCTCCTCAAATCCCAGCCCACCAAACAGCTGTGGCAAATTCCCAGATAGGAAACTGTCTCCATATATTATACAATATCACCATGTCATTGGTGTTGGGTCAATTCCCCATCACCGTGACAAAATACCTGAGAAAAACAAAGGCTGCAAAGTTTCTTTGGGCTCACGGTCTCAGGGAGTTCAGTCCATGGTCGGCTGCTCCAGTGGTCTCAGAGGGTTCAGTCCATGGTCGGCTGCTCCAGTGGTCTCAGGGAGTTCAGTCCATGGTCAGCTGCTCCAATGGTCTCAGAGGGTTCAGTCCATGGTCGGCTACTCCAGTGGTCTCAGAGGGTTCAGTCCATGGTCGGCTGCTCCAATGGTCTCAGAGGGTTCAGTCCATGGTCGGCTACTCCAGTGGTCTCAGAGGGTTCAGTCCATAGTCGGCTGCTCCAATGGTCTCAGAGGGTTCAGTCCATGGTTGGCTCCTCCAAGGCAGGAACATCATGGCAGACAGGGGTAGAGGAAGAAAGACGCTCACATCATGGTGACCAGGAAGCAGAGAGACAGAGGGAAAGAGTCAGAAAGGAAGGGGTTGGAGGCCAGATAGAGTCCCCAAGGTGACATCACATGCCTCCCCCATACACGGCCAGAAATGAGCTTTCCTCCTACCATGGCATGTGTCCAGCCAACGAAGTTGACCACCAAGATCCATATCCAATATTTATCTTTCTGAGTCCGCTTCTGTTAGGGTTTGTGTGTAGATGTCCCCACAAAGCCTCATGCAGATGAGGTGGGACTTTCTTTTTCAGAGGTAGTTGAATCTGGAATGTGTGATGCTGGGATTAAGGGCATGTGATTGCTAAACCAACCACACGTGAGTGGATGTTTGGGACCGCCCTAATCCCAGGATTCTGAATAAGATAAAAGAGGCAGAAAGACGAGGTGAAGCTCTGTTGTTACCTTTGTGTGCGCCATGCTGTTTCTCCTCTGCTATTCCTGTTTGCCCTCCCTGCCTTGGACCCATTTGATTACAGACTGAAACCTCCACAAACCGTGAGCTAAATAAACCCCTTCCCCTCCAACTCTGGGTGCCAGGTATTTTGTCTCAGCAATGGGAGAAAAGTAACTAAAGACAGCTTCTCTCTGTGAGCATGTTGGTCTCAAGTTCCATCTGTTTACCTGCAAATGTATTGCCAATAATAGTCACCCTATTGTACAATAGAATACACAAGCTTATTGTGACTCCGTACTCACAGTGAGAATATACACATGAATTTCACCACAGGTAAGTTGGTGGCCAAAAGCATGAGTTGTGGAATGCAGGTCTTCTATACTTTAGTGTTATTTACTTTCCGTTCACACATAACAATTCACAAAATGACACAGCACAGTGTGTGTCTGCATTGTGTAATGATCCGATTAAGATAATCAGCTCTTCTGTCACTTCAAACATGTTTACTTTCTTTGTAGTGAAAACACTCAGGATCCTGTCTCGAGCTGTTTTTGCAACATGCAATACTTCAGTTTTTCCTAGCGGATCTCATTCTTCTATTTTTCCATTTTTTTGTCAGTGCGTGGCTGTAATACAGAATGGCTCTGTGTTTGCTTGGGGTACATGCATTTCACATTTCACTCATCTTCATTTAGGTTTCTCATAGAAGAGAAAACAGCCAATATGTAACTTTCCAAGCCCGCTGATGTCACTCAGCATGATGGTCTCAGGTTCCACCCATTTTCTCGCCACTTCATTATTAACAGGGGTCACCCTACTGTGCAGCAGAACAGCGCCCAAGCTTATTTGCCTTAATTACTGTATCCTTTGGCCAGTCTTTCCTCTATTTCCATTACCCCAAACCCTGCTAACCGCCTTCTACCTCCTGCTTCTCTGAGACCAACTATTTTAGATTCCGCATATGACCAAGACTATGCAATACTTGTCTTTCTGTGCCTAGCTGACTGTACTTAAAAGTTTTCTCCCATTCTATCTATGTTGCTGAAAATAACAAGATTCCATCCTTTTTCTTGACTAAATAATATTCCGCCGTGTGCATCTACCACATTTTCCTCTATCCGTTCATCCAGTGATGGATACTTACGTTGATTTCCTCAAGGCCACCTCTGTATTTAAACCTGTGGGACAGGGACTGAACTGCTAACACTCTCCTCCCACACGCTGTGGACTTGTGTCCCAAGGACGACAAAGTGACTGAGTCAGATATTTCCCTCCGATGATCTTGTCAGGAAATGTTCAATGTCTTCTTTGACTCCTGAAGATCCGTCCGTTCTGATCTGTGAAATAAACTGACAACCCACAACATGTCACTGAGATTCTATCTCGGCCCAGAAAGAGTGGCCGTCATCAAGAAATCACATGACAAGTGCTGGCGAGGCTGTGGGGAAAAGAAACCCTTCTGCATTGTTGGTGGGAGGTAAACTGCACCACCACTGTGGAGAGTCTTCAAAGAGAAATTCCACTGGACCCAGCTGTTCCCCTTCCGGGTGTCTTCCTGAAAGAGTTAAAGACATCATATGACAGGGATCTCTGCACACCCGTGTTTACAGCAGCACAACTCACAACAGCAAAATCTTGGAAATGGCCTCTATGTCCGTCAGCAGGTGAATGGATACAGAAAACGTGGTGTTTCCACACAATGGAGTACTACTCTGCCGTGAAGAAGGATACACATGAGTCACATGTAGGAAAACGGATGCACCTTGAGACCAGGATGCTAAGTGAAATAAACCAGACACGCAAGCTTCAATACTGCCTGGTTTCTCTTGTGTGAGAAAAGCAAATTATAAATAAATTAAAGAGCACAAGAAAAGTTAAGACAGCAGGAGCCAGAGATAGGATGTTTGCAGCAGGGAAGGGGCCCGAGAGGTGGAAGGACGGGAAGAAGACAGGGAAGGGAAGGGAGGACAATGAGACTGCTCCGTGCCTGCACCGTCTCCTCTCAGTGAGCGGATCGTTGCGCTCTGCGTCCACCGACGCCTAGAAAGATTCGTCACACGCCTAAGGCGTGGGAGCTCTGGGCCGAGGAGCTGGACTTGAGCAGAGTTGAAGGGACGAGGGGACTGTGGCTGTGGGGAAGGAGCCGAGGCCGTGCGGGGCTGGGAGCGGACAGGCGGCTGTGAGCTTCACCCAGACGCGGCGCCCCAGAAAGCGCCGGGGGTCAGACACTGACGCCTCTGGCCGCTCACTCATGGCGTGGACGGGAACGGTTTTTCCTATAAACACAGCTGTCCCCACAGCTGCAGAGGCCGGCGGCTCCCCCAGATGCCCACCTCCAAATCCGCCACTCAAAGACCTGGGCGAAACCAGAGCCAGACCCAGCCCAGCCTCGCGAGGCCCTGGTTAGCGGAACCTGGGGAAGCAGCCCCGGGAAATGGCAAAGGATCCCCACAGAGATCAGAAACAGCCTTTGCTCCCCGGGGGGCTGGGGGGACACAAGGACTGTCAGACAAGCGTGACCTTCTTTCTTTGTTCTTCTTCCCCTTGGGCAGCCCGCGAAGGTCCCGACCTCTGATGTTGACGGCAGGGATCTGCTGTCTGTCACCGCTGCTCGAGTCCCTGGCCGCCCCAGAGGCCAGAAGAGAATCCCGTAAGGACAGAGGCCCCTCCGCGCGCCCATTAACCCAGCAGCACGGGTAATGAGCTGCTGTAATCACACCTCCTCAGGAGGCCTGCATCTGGCCCTTGTGGGGAATTTGGGAGGAAAGAGTCAGAGAGTATGTAGACCAGGCAGAGACGGGACGGGAGGGATGGGGCCCCAGCCCAGGGCCACCTGGAGCCCTTAGAGCAGGAGGCAGAGGCAGGAGGAGCTCCCCAGGAGCCTGTGGAGGGAGCGTGTCCCTGTACACCTGGGTCTCAGTGTCCTGGCTCCCAAGACCAGGAAGGGATGAATCCTGCAATTTTAAGCCCCCAGTGGGTGGTCATTTCTTCTGGCCGCCCTGGGGACTCCTACAGACGGAGCCGAAGACGTCCCAAGACACAGAAGCTCCCGCCTTGACCTCAGACCCCTGGATAGATGCCCACCAGAAGGTCAGTCGGGGATCCCAGTCCTGCACTGCACCCCTCTTTGAGTCTCCGAAAAGCAGCCCCGAGATAAATGAGCACTGTGGTGCGGGTCACTTCATTTTCATTTTGCATTCCCCTCGCCTACTGCCCGTGCCCTTGGGACCAGAATTTGATGAAAATAATGACTTCCTCAATTACGGCTCATTCCCTTTTACAATGTGTGCTTTAGAGGATCCTCATGGATAAATGGAAAAGCCCAGAAGACCGGGATCATTCTAGGACACACTCCGTTCTAGACAGAACCAAGCATCATGGACCGCAGCCTCATATGCATCAGATTTCTACAAATCTGGAACAAAATTGCCCACACCCACAATGTAAAGAAGTTTAGTGGGCCCAGGTCTCAGAGGGTTTAGTCCATGGTCGGCTGCTCCAATGGTCTCAGAGGGTTCAGTCCATGGTCGGCTGTGCCCATGGTCTCAGAGGTTTCAGCCCATGGTCAGCTGCTCCAAGGCAGGAGCATCATGGTGGACAGGAGTGGAGGAGGAAAGACGCTCACATCATGGTGACCTGGAAGCAGAGAGAGAAGGGAGGAGCTGGGACAGGAACTCCCCCTTCCAGGTGACACCCCAGTGACCTCCTCCAGCCAGGCCCCACCTCCTACAGCTCATTCACCAGGAGCTCATCCATGATTCATCCACTGATGAGCACAGCGCCCCATGATCCAATTTCTGTGACTTTGGGGGACATTTTAGATCTAGAGCATTCCAGCCTCCCAAGGGTGCTGGTGCATGAACATCTCCCAAGAGGCCTCAGTGCAGTCTCCACGTGGCATAGGCTCTGGAACAGCAGGACATTCTGTCCCAAGCTGTGCTGGTGAAGCCGTGCACCCATACTGTGTGTAGGGCTGGCCCTTCCAGAACATCCCAGAACATCCCAGTCCAGTCTTTCTGGGATAGAACCCTAAAAGCATTCAGACTTCCACCCACAAGGTCACCACTACCTGACAGAGGACCCCACCACGATTTAGTAGCAACAAATGCTGTCATTCTCTAATCCAAAAAATAAATGCAATTATTCTGATGATCCATCTTGTGTGTTTCTAGGGCATGAAGTTAATTAAATGCAAACAGAATGGGACATGTTCAGAACAGCCAGCTGTGATCATGAAGCATGTTGATAAAAGACTTTCCTGGTGCTCACACGTCAAATATGCTACCTTGGTGTTGTTTCATGAGTCGAACACCCGTGCCCTGTGGTGTCCCTTGGGTGGAGAAGTGAAGCCCACAGTGACATCTCCGTGCCCTTCACTGTGATGCTTTTGGAGACATGACGTGGGTATCTGTTCAGCAATTTATGGCCATGAATCAGAACCTGAGTCCAGCTTCTCCACAACCAACTTCTTCCGCATCCAACCGATGCCCCTGCTTCCCAGGTGTTTGTTCCTATGGGCTCCTGGGTCACTTGAAGCTTCCACAAGATTCATTTGTGTGTCCTCTCTCTCATTGGCCCATCTCTATAATAGGGGACCCCAAATTCAAGCTTTCCAAGCCATACAGAAGTTACTGCTTTTTCTTCTAGGAAAAACAGAAAGCAATGAGGAAAGAAGTGAGGAGTTTTGAAGGCTACTCCAAAGAGACAGCTCAGTTGAAAGAGCTTGTATGTTTGAGTCTGGTGTGTGAGTGGTATAAAGTGTGTGTGTGTGTGTGTAACTGTAACACACCATGACTATCCAGGAACCTCTAAACTTACCCTAAGACACACAAGGGTCACTCCCACCAAAGAAGATTCCCCAAAGTCCTCCAAGACCAAAGAAGCCTCAAACACGCAGCCATGGAAATCCAAGATGGCAGAAAAATGGATGAAGAAGGCACCCAAGGCCTCTCTGAGCCTTGGAGATTTTTATAACCAGCAAAAATGACCACACACACATCATGGCAGACACCGAATCAGCCAGCGGGGGCTAATTTTCCAGGATCTAACAATACTTTTGCAAGGTCTGACATCAGCCACTCTCCCACCCTGGCCATCCGAATCCTGAGGCAAAGACCACAGCCTGGTTTGCATTCATTCCCAACCCCTGCCCTTCTCTTAGTCCCTCTTGTCTCCCCTCGAAGAATGCTCCTCTTAGTTATGAAAGCCTGTCCTGCTTACCCTTGAGGAAGCATGTGTCTGGTTTCTAAATTCAACCTGCATTTACCTGGTTTTGCAAATCTATTCTGCACCCAAGTAAAATGTCTTCTAAGTCCCTGCATTATTTACACAAGGTCCAGGGTGTTTGGGTCACAGATGCAGAAAGCAGATGGGTGGTCACAGGTGCTGGGGAGGGGCAAGACAACTAAGCCAAGTCTCTGACACCCAACAGACAGGGGACCATCTAGCCTGCAACCAAGATGTATGGAGAAGATGGTTATCCACTGCAGAAGTGGATTTTGGGAGATGCAGAAGTGGACTCTGGGAGATGCAGAAGTGGATTCTGGGAGACTCAGAGGGGATTCTGGGAGATGCAGAAGTGGATACTGGGAGATGCAGGAGGGGATTCTGGGAGATGCAAGAGGGGATTCTGGGAGATGCACAGGGGATTCTGGGAGATGCAGAAGTGGATTCTTGGAGATGCAGAAGTGGATACTGGGAGATCCAGGGGGGATTCTGGGAGATGCAGGAGGGGATTCTGGGAGTTGCAGAAGTGGATTCTGGGAGATGCAAAAGTGGATACTGGGAGATGCAGGAGGGGATACAGGGAGATGCAGGAGAGGATACTGGGAGATGCAGGAGGAATTCTAGGAGATGCAGAAGTGAATACTGAGAGATGCAGGAAGGGATACTGGGAGATGCAGGGGGGATACTGGGAGGTGCAGGAGGGGATTCTGGGAGATGCAGAAGTGGATACTGAGAGATGCTGTCCACACCTGGTTTTCCAACTTTATTGGTTCCCTGGCAAGCTCTGTGTTGAGTGTCTTGGGGGCCACATGCCTGCCTGGAGTGGTCGGTATTATGCATTAGTGAGAGACCATGAGAATTTGTCCTCCTATTCCCCACGTGGAGTAAGCATCTTTCTGAAACTCAGTGGGTACTGATTTGGTCTTGCCTTGGATTCCACCTGTCTGAGTGCACTCCCCAAGCTCTGTCCCATCCTTAAGTGTGGGAACTCAGATTCCTTCACCTCCGTTCTGAAAATCATCAGGTTGCTCTTCACACTGCCCAGCATGCGGGGATGGCTCTTGAGGGGCCGGGAGGGCCCCAAACTCTTGAAGGACCGGAAGAAAGATGGGGGACGTAGACCTGCAAGTGAAGGTACAAGTAGTGAAAGTCAAAGATAGCGACACAGACACGGCCAGTGCTGTAGACTGAACAGAGACGGGCACTGAGGCAGTTGCAGACACAGATACAGGTAGGGACCCTCGCGAGACACTGTCAAAGACACAAAGACAGGCGGCAACACACTCAGAGATGAACACGTGTATATACGCATCCATGCGGCCATAGACATGGGCTGAGATACAGAGTCGTAGGTGTGGATCTAGATGTTGACATAGACAGAGATTTTTCTAATCTTTTATTTTGCTTTTTGTTACTATTTTGGGTTTCTCATATAAAGGGAACCATGCAGTATTTAACCTTGTGTGTCTGATTTGTTTCACTTAATATTATATTCTGAAGGTGCATTTGTTTACCTAGAAATCCCTCAAGTTTATCCTTCTTCACCACAGAGTAGTACTCCACTGTGTGTAAACACCACCTTTTCTTTATGTATTCATCTGCGGATGGACATTAGGTTGCTTCCAAGATTTAGTTGTTATGAGTTGTGCTGCTATAAATATGGGTGTGCATCAATCACTGTAATATGATGGCTTTAACTCTTTGGGGAAGACACCTAGGAGAATAGCTGAGTCAGATGGAATTTCAAGTTTTACTCTTTGAGGAATCTCCATGCTGACCTCCATGGTGGTTGTATTGTTTACATTCCACCAACAATGAAGAAGGATTCCTTTTTTCCCTCCAGCCTCAGAAGCTTTTTTTATTATTTCATTTCTTGATGCCGGCCGTTCTTTCTGGGCCGAGATGGTATAGGTCTTTATGCTGACCCCGGACACGGGCGTGGACATAGCTAAAGGCATAGATGCAGATGGAGAAGCCGTTCAAAATATAGACACGGACAGAGGCCCAGAAATAAAGAGAGACAGAGACACAGCTCTGTGTCCTCCTCCACCCGAGTCACCGCAGCTGGCACCATGCGACTCCCGGCTCCTCCCCAAGGTCAGGATGACCGGGAAAGGTCACCATTCTGAGTCCACTCGGGACATCGAGGCAGCCGGGATGGCGCAGCTAAAGACCCTCAGGGAAGAGGACTCCAGAGCTGCTGCGGACAGCGGCCAGGACGGCGGGAGGAGGGTGTGCACAGCCGGGGAGGATTCTGGGGGGATTCGCAGCCACGTCTCCTGACCACGCATGAGCAGATGGGGCATCCCTGCACTTGTGTCCTACACACACGAACACACGCATCCAGCTCCCCCGGAGCAGCCCATTCTCCATTATAAACCACGCGTGCAGTGGCTACCTCAACATCTCGTTTCTGTACGTTTTTCAGTCTCACTCTGAAAAGGTACGTGTCTGTGAGTGTCGGGCCGGGTGTCAGGCTGCCTTGACTCACCTATCTTTCATTTATTTATATTTATAGCTATATTTGCTATAGATTATGAATACTTAAGTTCTCACTCGGTAACGGATGCAGGGACATTCGCCGTATAAAGAATCACGTTCATCAACGAATTATCCTCAAAGCTCATCTTGGAAAAGCAGAAGTTATTCAGCCTATGTACCCTGGGAGGTGGAAATAACCGTGTTCAGTCTGATGGACGTAAAGATGTCACAGGAATTCCTCAACCGTAAAGGAGATGTGAGCGAAGCTGTTTATCTCAATTTTTCTTTCCCTCCTGGACCCTTGAATTTCACAAGTGACCAACATCATAAAAACAGCAACACTGACTGCTTCCTACCACACTGAACACAGGTGACCACGTGTGCTTCTCGCGTAAAGAAGTCTTTGACAGAAAAAGCAATATCTGCCGCGTGTAAATTTTCTTGTTTTGGAAAGAGCAGCTGTGTGGCGCAGACAGAAGTCGCTCTCCCGCGTGGCTGCGGGCTGACCCCTTGTGCTGGGCCAGTCCGGACTGTGGAGTGCTGAGAGGGGGGACACCTAGTCCAACCCCAATGGCTGCAGGGGGCTGTGCAAAGGCCCTGGGGTGGCCGATGTCTCCCTGGTGACCCCACAGCCTCGAGGCCGCGTGGGCCCGCACCCAGGTGCACGAGGAGAACCGGGCACCCCAGAGCCAGCCCTGGAGCTGCAGCCCACGTGGGCGCAGGTGCGAGGCCGGCACGGGGCCGTCTCCCTCCAGGCAGCCGCTGTTCCCTGACACGAAGGCCCAGGGTGCGTCGGGGCTGAGGACTGAGGACGCGGCAAGGCCCAGGCGGCGGCTGCACGGGGCACGGCGCGCGCGCGCCCCCTGCTGGCCGGCGCCTGCCAGTCTCCTGCGCTGCGCCTCTCGGGGCCGGGTGCTGTCCTTGGGGTCTGCTCAGGGGACACCTCCGCCCGGCCCCTCCCCGTCCGCCCCCCACCACCCCGCTCCTCCGTCAGGCCTTTCTCATCTGCAGAACGGGCTTTGTCTCCTTTCAAGCCCCAGCCCCTGTCTCCCCTTCGCCGCCCCTGGGGACCACCGACCTGCTCTGTCTCTAGAAGCCCCCCGAGTCGAGGGGTGGTAATAAAGGCCATCCTGGAGGGTCGCCCCTCAAGGGCCTGGCTTCCCTCTTCCAGGTGCATCTTCGGTGTTCACGTATCAGAGCCCCGTTTCTTTTTCATGACCAAGTAGTATTCCACCGTGTGGACGGACAGACCCTCTGTCCATCCATCATCCGTCTTGGCCCCTGGGGTTGCTCCCTCTTCTCGGCCACGTGAACAGTGCTGCTCTGAACATTGGTGTGCAAGACCCTGTTTTCAGGTCTTCTGAGGAGACACCCAGCAATCCAGTTATTGGGTCGTATGCTAATTCTACATTTAGTCTCTTGAGGAGCCGTCAGACTGTTTTCCAACAATGCACAGGGATTTGTATTACTCATAGCCACAAACGCTTGGTGTGTTTTAAATACATATATTTATAAATATTAGTCATCCTAATGAATGTGAGGTAGTTCGTGACAGATCTGCAGAAGAGATTTTCCCCGCACAGAATCTCCTGTATTATATCCGGTTTCATTTTCCTAGCAGCCTCCTCAGAGAGAGAAAGCCCAAACATCTGGAAGTTAATCCTTCCCTCACTCTGGGTGCAGGTGACGTTCTTGGAGAAGAGATGAGACTTTCCTTAGGGATGACCTCAGCTCAAAAGAAAGCCCAGGAGAAGATAATGCACTGCCCCAGACCTCCAGGAAAAAGGGGGAGGAACTATTCTGGCAAATCCACTCAGGAAGAAAACTCCAGGTGAATCCCGGGAATAAATACCCTGGCTCCTCTCTCTTCCCGCTCTCTTGTCTCTTGCTGCTGTCTCTCGTTGGCTGAGCCCACCTGCCAGTCATCCAGCTATGGCACCAGGCACCTGTCAATCACAGGTGGCAAAGGACCTCCCAAGATGCACTGCATCTACATGGGCCCCTGTGGATCATGCCAGGACGCTCAGGGCTCGATGGTCGACCTGCAGGGTCCAATCTGGTTTATGGCAGCTTTTTGCTGACAGCCGGTACAGCTGGAGAAAGAAGAGGTAAGGAGGCTTCGCTTTTTCTGTGGCCACCTTTTGTACTTTCGTATTTATTTAGGTGCTCAGTGGTAGAGCATATGCTTAGCATGGGCAAGGCCCTGGCACCAACCTGAAGGAGGCACGAACACAGAGCGTGGGAGACATCGAGGTCGTGTGCGGGCCTCTGTAGGAGCCACCTGGGACAGAGGGAAAGTGGGCCGAATGTATGCACACACTGTGCACACAGCCCACATGCACATGCACGCTTGTACACACATGCTAACACATACATGCACACACACACTGACAGGCACAGGCAAGCACGCACATGCATGTGTCCACATGGCCCCCACACACAAAATGCATGCATACAAGTGCCCCAGGCACACACGTGCAAACACAGACACACGCACAAGGCACACATACAACTCCCATGTGCACACACATGTGCATATGCATGGGCTAACAGGCACATGCATCGTGCACACGCAAAGTAACACACATATTCACATACACATACCAACACATTACCGTCTTACACACGAGTATACACACTTAAACAGTGTGTACACACTTAAACACATGTGTGCATGTGTAAACCCATATGCACTGTGAACCTACACAGCCACATGTGTGCAAACACTTATGCAAACTCATGTAAACACAAGCACATGTACACACATATGTGCAGACACAATGAAAAACACAAACATGCACAAATATGCATGCAGACATACATGTATATGTAAACACACATGTACATAAAACACATCTACACAAATGCAAGCAAAGACCCACAGAAGTGCACCTGCAGGCAGGTACATAGACACACATCTGCGGACACACACAAATACATACACAAGCAGATGCGCACACACATGCAAATACACATTGTACAAACACATACAAGCATAAAGAAATGAAAAAGATGCACACATGCACACAGTCTGTATGATACACACAAATAAACAGAGGCACACACAATGCGCACACACAAACATATGGACACAAAGACAGACACACACCCTTGAGGACAAACCTGTAACCCATGCACACACATAGACACACACAGCACAAACCACTTAGCTAAAAACTGGAGGAGTGGGCCATAGTGGTGCACGCCTGTCATCCCAGCTCTATAGAGGCTGAGGCAAGAGGATGTCTGTGAGTTCGAGGCCAGACTGGGCCACACAGTTCTGGCTCATCTGCCCCACCCCAGGCTCTCCAGGTGCGACTGGGCCAGGTGACACCTCTGATCCATTAACCAATCAGCACCTCTGCAGGTAGAAACTGATACTCGGTCCTCAATCCGTCCAGGGAGCCCTCCTGCTTCAGCCTCCCAGCCAGACACAGATGGAGTCTTTCCCAAGCTCTTGGCTGAGTGTGCTGCTGCTTGCTAATTTTTCTTTGGAGTCCAAAGCAAGTTCTCCGGCTGGTGGCTGCAGGGACGTGGAGATGGGATAGCAGGAGGATCCCAAGTTCCACCCCAACATGGGCAACTGAGAGACTTAGCAAGACCCCGTCTAGATGAAAAATTAAATAAATAAAATAAGACCATGGGTTCAATCCCTAGAACTGCAAAAACCTAAGAAGTAGAGATTCCTGGCAGGGGAGAAGTCGGATTCAGACGGCCAGGGCTGGCGGGGCTGTGTCAGCAGAGCGGGAAGGATGATCCAAGTCCTGGGGGAGGAGGGAGGTGCAGACAGGGGTTCGGGGAGCAGAGAGACCCCAGCGCTTCTTCTCTGCATCCCCTCGGATGGGGGAAAAGTCCAGGGCACACGAGCTTCACCACGCTCGGGTGGACAACTTGGGCATCTCCTGCCCCACAACCAGCTTCTCAGTCTGGCTCCACAGCAGCCTCCTCCCCCCAAAAGGAGACCCTGCCCCATTAGCAGCCCCTCCCCACTCCCATCCCCGTTCCTAACAACCAAGCATCTGCTTCCTGTGGACTTGTGGATTTGCTGGTCCCTGTGGATTTGCTGGTTCTGTGGATTTCATATCAATGAAGCCTCACACTGTGCATCCTGGTGTGACTGTTTATTTCACCAAGCACGTCATCCTCGGGGTCCATCCGCATGGTAGCAGATGACAGAGCCTCACCCCTGTTCATGGCTGTGTAATATTCCACCTCATGGACATATCACATTCTGTTCATCCATTTATCTCTCCGTGGACACGTGGGTTGTTTCCACCTTTTGACTGTTGTGAATCATGCTGCCATGATCACTGGGGATATTAGCATCCCCACCGATCCACTTTCTGTCCCTGTAAATCTGGTCATTCTGCCCATTTCGCCTCAGTGGGGCCCCACGCTCTTGGTGTTTGGTGCCTGACCTCTCTCGCTCAGCACCATGTGCTCAAGGTCCATCCATGTCAAGGCGGCTGTCAGAGCTTTGTTCCTTCCCATCCATTCTTTCTCCAATTGGGATGGTTTATTACATTGAATAAAAATGTGATTTAGCAACACTTGATCTCAACAGTAAACTATTCCAGCCACCAACACTTGGTAAAATTCCACCTTGCCGAAAAGTTCATTATTTGTAAAGATAATGAATCATAGCGAAACCTATGATTACATTTTTAAAGTTTGTATCGTTTTCCCTCTTTTATGGTACTGGGGAGTGAACCCGGGGCCTTCACACTGAGCTATATCTCCAGGTCTTTTTTAATTTATTTATTTAGAGGCAGGGTCTCGCTGAGTCACTGAGTTGCTGAGGCTGGACTTGAACTTGGGGTCCTCCTGCCCCAGCCTCCCAGAGTGCTGGGGTGACGGGCGTGCACCCCCACACCTGACTTTAAATGCCTAACATGTTGAGTAAGAGCATCCCTTCTTTTTCTCAGAGAAGGCAAGAATCAGTAATAGAAGGCTTTAAAAAATGTTGAACATTTATCATTTCCAGGTGCAGGGAAGATTTGACCTCCAATTTTACTTATTTTTAAATATATTAGATTTGTGTGTGTGTGTGTGTGTGTGGTACTGGAGATCAAACATAGGACCTTCCCCTTGCAAGGCAGGGGCAATGCCACTGAGGTAAATCCTGGCCCTTTGAATATATTAGAGATGGCTGTAGAGTATGCTCATCTTAAACTACAGAAAACTGGAACAATTTCATCCTCTCCAAGTAAATTTTGATCATTGCTCTCCAACCTCAGACAAGCATGGACCAGCCCTGCCCTGATGTGACAGCACAGAAAGGGGAGCCCTGCACTTTACAGCCCTGCAACCGACAAGAGCAAAGGTCCCCAGACAGCCTCAGTGCCCCTCCGCAGAAGAAAGCAGAAAGAAAATGAGGTATAGATGCGTGGTGGAATATTATGCAGCCCTAAAGAAGGGTGGGATCATGTCATTCGCAGGAAAGTGCCTGGAATTGGAGACACAGAGGATTAATGATATGTTTCTCATCTATGAGAAACGGAAAACATAAAGAAAGTAAAACAAAGGAGGAGAGAAAAGGGCAGAATTTCTGACAATGGGGAAGGTGACTGGGGAGGGGTAAAAAGATCAGAAATAATCAAGACCTGTTATGTTAGTGCTGGTTTCCCTGAAACAAATATGACTGTTGTTAGGTACTGCACACACACACGGGCAAAGAAAAAGGGGAAGCAGACACTTGATGGTGGTCCCAGGACATAGGGGATGAGATCAAAGTCTGTGTGAAGACATCATCTGGTGTGTTCAGGGAGGAGGTGCCCTCGAACGGGAACCGCATAAGGGGGCCCAGCAAGGTCAGCCAAAGGTGGTACAGGAGGCAGAGGCAGGCTGGGCTTCCTCCAGGGTTATCCCAGGCTGTGGGCACTGGTGACCTACGTCTGTGTTCTGGGAAGAAAATGAGGTATTTCTACACGGTGGAGTACTAGTCTGCCATGAAGAAGGATAAACTTGAGTCATGTGTTGGAAAATGGATGCACCTTGAGAAGGTAGTGTTAAGTGAAAGAAATCAGGCACACGAGCTTCAGTATCACATGGTTTCCTTTATGTGAGAAACCCAAAGTACAAATAAAGAGCAAAATAAAATATAGATAATAGGAAATGGGGAGACTAATCTTTCTCAGATGGGAAGGGGATCAGGAGCTAGAGGAGGGGGAGGAAGAGTATTTAAAAAGAAATGAAGCTGCATTCTGTGAGTGCACAAACTCCACGGAAGGAGTGTGATCATTGGGCACCGCAAACGTGGACTCAGAAAAAGCTTTTTAAATACTAAAAATACAAATTCTACCTATTAAAAAAGAGAACTTGGATGATTCTCGAGGTTAATCAGTGGCAGCCTCTTTGTAGCCATGAGGACGAGGAACCACTTGTTCTCATGGATCACTCCTCCCTCCCTTGCTTTGGGCCAGCTGTGAGCTTGCAACCGGAAGCCAGGTGCAGCTCAACCCTGCTCCCCACAGTAAATAAAGACGAGGGGTCTTTTCTTCCTAGTGAAAGCCACGTGTGAAAGCCACCCTGGGTGGTGACCCTGGTTTACAAAGATTTGTGTGCATTTGAAAAAGAATGGGAAGTGGGATTCCTGGAACGGGAAGAGAGGGCGATTCCCTGGCCTTTCCTGGATTTTCAAAGGGGTCTGGAAGCTCCTAGGGCTCATTTGCAATTGCTCTTTTCCAGGCGAAAGTGGGCAGGGGAGCATTTGAAGCTGCCTCAAGGAGACCTGACGTTTATGGCGAGAAGGAATAACACAGCGGGTGTGTGTGTGAGTCTCTCTCTCTCTTTTCTCTCTCTCTCTCTCTCCTCAACAGCTCATCCACCCCTCCTGCCTCCCACAAGCTAAGGAAGCTGAGCTGAGATGGATTCCGTGGCCCATGGAGCCATCTAGCGGCCGACACGGACACCAGCCTGCCACCCTTCCCTGGTGGTCTGTGCATCGCCATGGCAACAAGAGTTTCCCACAAGGCTCTGGGCCTCCAGACAGCTATGCGCAGAGCACAGAAGCAGACCCTGCCTCGCTCCCCGGGGGACCCTGCGCAGTCCTGACCCCTGCTCCACCCTCCCTGCTCAGAAAGGGAATTAGCAGCCCAGATTTCCTGAGGTCAGATCAGCCCGACCCAAGCCCAAAGGGGCACAGGCGAGGGACAAATGTCATCCTAAAACCCAGGCCCTTCTCTGGTTCCTATCAGAGAGGCTCCAGTGTGCCCCGTGTTGATCAAGGTTTTCCCCATGCTGCTCTGTGTAGGCTGGCTTTGAACTTGGAACCTTTCTGCCTCAGCCTCCAAAGTAACCCCTCCTGGGATTAAAGTGTGCGCCACCAGGCCTGGCCTTATTGATTTTCGTTCTGTTCAGGTGGAACTATATTGGCTTCTATCCAGGTCACTAATACACTTGTCCTCTGAGGTTTCCATGAACTCATTGTTCTGCCAGAGGTGACAGGATCTCTTCTATCATGTCCGCTTTAATTGCTCTGTTTGGACTGAATTGTTTAACTCTTCTGCTATGCTCCTATTAATGTATACTCCACCATAGATGGAAGGGTGAATGGATGGATAGAATGAGATACTGAGATAAATACATGCTAAGTGATGGATAAATGCATAGACAAATTTCAATAATACCACCTTTAGCTGCACCGTCCTGGCTGCCTTGATGTCCCTTCCCGGTCATCCTGACCTTGGGGAGGAGCCAGGAGTCGCACTGTGCCAGCTGCGGTGACTCGGGTGGAGGAGGACACAGCATCGTGTGTTTGCGAGCTGCCTTTCCGCTGGACGGCGCCCGGCAGAGCAGTCACCATGTTTGTGATCACACCTGGTGAAGACCTCAGGAAAGAGGACCCCAGAGCTGCTGCGGGAAGTGGCCAGGACGGTGGGAGGAGGGTGTGCACAGCCGGGGAGGATTTTGAAAGGGGTTCATGGCCATGTATCTGTTACTGTACTGCATTTTTCTTAAATATTCACCATATATTCTGATTGCACTGCACATGCCTACACTAGGAGATAAGATGGTCCCAGAGTCATTTTCTAAAGAATACACAAGAGGAATAAGGGAGGGACCATCATCACCATATTGGGAAACCCCAAAAAGAGATAGGAAAGGAATTGCTAAAAATATGTGTAATCACTCCTTCTCCAAAGCATCTGATTTTCCTTTACCCACACAAGTCCTCTGCCCTCACCAGATGGCAAGGACCTGAGTCCTCTTGGTCACTTTGCCACCACCGAAATACTTCCACCGCTGACACCCACAGCTTAAAAGGACAGAGGTTTACTAGTCTCATGGTCTCAGAGAGTTCAGTCCACGGTCAGCTGCTCCAATGGTCTCAGGGGGTTCAGTCCATGGTCGGCTGCTCCAAGGCAGGAGCATCATGGTGGACAGGAGTGGAGGAGGAAAGATGCTCACATCATGGTGACCAGGAAGCAGAGAGAGAAGGGAGGAGCTGGGACAAGAACTCTCCCTTCCAGGTCACACCCCAGTGAGCTCCTCCAGCCAGGCCCCACCTCCTACAGCTCATTCACCAGGAGCTCATCCATGATGATCCACTGATGAGCACAGCACCCCCTGAGCCGTCACCTCCCAAACCTCAACCAAAGAAGAAGCCACGGGTTGAGGGCCATCAGCCACTATCCTCAGAAATACTCCCTCACCCCACCCCGAAAGACCAGGAGATACGGGAGACTTTTCTCTTTATTACAGCTGCTGTGTTTCCATGGTAGCTCAGACCCGGGAAGTTACTTCCGGGCCAGCATGGCATCGTAAAAGCCCCCCGTTTTCTTCAGCTGGAAACCCCCGAAGCCGGCGGAAGACAGGCGCGCACAGCACTGGCTCGTGCTCCGCTCCCGGCCCTCCGTCTGCAGCAGCATGTTCAGGGAGAAGAGCAGGGTGCTGAGCGGCCCCTGCCTGTCCTCGTCCGGGACCCTTTCGATCGCCAGGACGCCGCCACCTGGGGGAAGAGGAGGTGAGCATGACACACGCCGCGTCCCCGTCCCGTGGACCCGGGGCTTCTGACCGCCCAGCCCCGGTGGAGCCCTGCCCACCTGGCCTGCACGTGCGGTGGACCCTCGCCAGCAGCGCTGAGCACTTGGGGTCCGCCCAGTCCTGCGGGACCCTGGCCAGGATGTACAGATCGGCTTCGGGAAGAGGGTCCCGGAAGAAGTCTCCTGGAGCGGAACACAGGGGTCCCCAGACCCTGCTCAGCCTGGTGCATGGGACTGAGCCTGCTTCCCGCGTTAGAGGTCACCTTGCAAAGCCCTTCCATCCCTGGTCCTGCTGCCAGCAGCCGGCGGGCCCTGCAGTGAGAGCAGGGCTCAGAAGGCCTGCGGGGTCCGAACCCTGCAGCTCGTGATAAAATCACTGGGCTGGGCCGGCCCCGAGCACAGGGACCCCACAAGGTCCCCACCGGAAGCCAGGCCAGGCCTGTGTGAGCCAGCGCCCGCCCAGCCCGTACATGGCCTCCTGGTCATGTTTCCCTGACTGCAAACACCCCTGCGACCCTAGGCCCGGTGCTCCCCAAATACTGAGCACCGGCCTTCGAAACACTCCACCCACCGGGCTGAGAGGACAGGACAGACCCACACGTATAGGGTTGCACACGGTCTTCAGGTAAGTCAGGGATTTTGATCGCTGGCGGCTTTTTCTGTCCTCGCTTGTGATTTTTAAAAGCACTGCATAAGAATGTAGATGTGGTGGTGGGCACGTGCCGTCCAGCACTCTGGGAGGCAGGAGGATTCCAAGTTGAAGCCCCGCCTGGGCAACTTAGTGACTTAGCCAGACCCTGTCTCAAAATGAAAAATAAAGAGAGGCCGGGGCTGTAACTTCCTGTGAAGGCTCTGGGTTGCATCCCCGGGAATGAAAAAAAAACGCCATTTATTTTGGGAACCTGGATTTCAGGGCCCTTACAAATTGTGCCTGGAGGGCCAGGGATTTAGCTCAGTGGTGCCACTGTTGGCCTCGAAAGCGCAAGGTCCTGAGTTCGATCCCCAGTACCAAAAAATAAATAAATAAGTATATATATATATATATATATATATACAATTTTTTTTTGTATTTTTTTATAGTGCATGGAGCAAGATCAAAGTTGATTTCTTCATCTTAAATATGAGGATGGGGAAACCTGTTTCTGAGGGTTGGTGAAATTAAATGAACTAAGAAATTTCTATTTCTATACAGCTGGGGAAAAACAATATTTTTCTTCATGGGTTCAAAACCACTAAATGGGGCCCATATCACACCCAGTGTCCTCCTCCCACAAGAGAAGAAAAAAGAAGCACAGAACTTCAGTCTCTTCTCTCAGAGGAGGGACAGAGCACAACGGCCAGCAGGGTGTCCCTCCAGCAGGGTGTGTTCCTCCAGCAGGGTATTCCTCCAGCAGGGCGTGTTCCTCCAGCAGGGTGTCCCTCCAGCAGGATGTGTTCCTCCAGCAGGGTGTGTTCCTCCAGCAGGGTGTCCCTCCAGCAGGGTGTGTTCCTCCAGCAGGGTGTTCCTCCAGCAGGGCGTGTTCCTCCAGCAGGATGTGTTCCTCCAGCAGGGTATTCCTCTACCAGGGCGTGTTCCTCCAGCAGGCTGTTCCTCCATCAGGGTGTTCCTCCAGCAGGGTGTGTTCCTCCAGTAGGGTGTGTTCCTCCAGCAGGACATGTTCCTCCAGCAGGGTATTCCTCCAGCAGGGTATTCCTCCAACAGGGTGTTCCTCCAGCAGGGTGTTCCTCCAGCAGGGCGTGTTCCTCCAGCAGGGTGTGTTCCTCCAGCAGGGTATTCCTCTACCAGGGCGTGTTCCTCCAGCAGGCTGTTCCTCCATCAGGGTGTTCCTCCAGCAGGGTGTGTTCCTCCAGTAGGGTGTGTTCCTCCAGCAGGACATGTTCCTCCAGCAGGGTATTCCTCCAGCAGGGTATTCCTCCAGCAGGGTGTTCCTCCAGCAGGGTGTTCCTCCAGCAGGGTGTTCCTCCAGCAGGGCGTGTTCCTCCAGCAGGGTATTCCTCCAGCAGGGTATTCCTCTACCAGGGCGTGTTCCTCCAGCAGGCTGTTCCTCCATCAGGGTATTCCCCCAGCAGGATGTGTTCCTCCAGCAGGGTGTTCCTCCAGCAAGGTGTTCCTCCAGCAGGGTATTCCTCTACCAGGGCGTGTTCCTCCAGCAGGCTGTTCCTCCATCAGGGTATTCCCCCAGCAGGATGTGTTCCTCCAGCAGGGTGTTCCTCCAGCAGGGTGTTCCTCCAGCAGGGTATTCCTCCAGCAGGGTGTGTTCCTCCAGCAGGGTGTTCCTCCAGCAGGGTGTTCCTCCAGCAGGGTGTTCCTCCAGCAGGGTGTGTTCCTCCAGCAGGGTGTTCCTCACCGGAGCTGAGATTCTTTTTCACTGTCTGGGTCAGCGTTTACCCCCACTTTGCCTTCCACACACCTTCTGTCATTCACAAACACCATGGGGTCAGTCCTGTATGCAGGTCCCAGGGCCACCACAACAAAACTGGGGGACTTGAAACAGCGGGAATGCGGGAATACCTTCCCTCCAAGCTCCAGAGCCCAGGAGACTGAGACCAAGGCATCCTGAGCCATGCTCCTTCCATCCGGGCTCCAGGGGAGACCCTCCTGCCTCTGCCTCCTCCAGGGGCTCTCAGCGGCCCTGGGCTGCGACCCCATCACTCCCTTCTCTGCCTCTGCTGTCACCTAACTTTTCCCCATCTGTCTGTGTCTGAATTTCCCTTTTCTAATAAGGATGTCATTCATCAAATTCTGAACACACACCTCCTGAGGTGGTCTTGTCTTAGCTAACTGTGCCTTGTAAACAAGGTTGCAGTCAACACCGGCAGGGCTTTGGAAGGGGCGAAGTCGCTTTTCCACCTAAGGCCACACTTCAGAAGTCACTGATTGCAAGTCATCAGTCAGTCCGTCTACACCATTTTGCGTGCATCATAAATCTCGCAGGTTGAGAGGAACCTAGAGCGCTGAGGGAACCACGCTGAACCTGCCTGGGTCGCCATGCACACACCGCAGAGCCCAGGACTCTATTTCCCATGGAAACAAATCCCCCACGCTGCCTTACCTTCCTGAAACCCTATCTGCCCCTCCGCGGGCACTGGGAAGTGCTTCTTTACCGTCCGAACCACGTCTGGGGTGTCAAACACGATGACCTTCGCGTCAGGATACAGGGAGGTGCATTCCCCGGCCAGAGCCCCGGAGCCACCTGGAATTGGACAGATTGGGCAGGGTGAGCTGCCCCTCGCTCTGTGTGTGGGGTCTGGGCTGCAGCCAACGAACATGGGAAAGCCTGCCTGCCTGCCGTGGACCTTGGCAACCAAGAACCGATCGGACACAGAGTCCCACATTCCTACCCTTCAGGAAAGCAGTGAAGGACACATTCTTCGGATGGCTTGGGGACCCGGCACAGCCCATATATAACTTACCAAGGATGCTCATCAAAAGGGCAGACGTCCCTCTCAAACGCCTCAGCATCAGAGGCAGAGGGTCCTACTGTGAGGGGAACCCAGAAACTTTGCCTGTTCCTGCTTGACTTGCATGCTCCACCCAGGCAACACGACAAGCACAGTATTGATTTAGCCCATTCTTTGCTACAATCACGAGATGCCCAAGGCTCAGTACTTATAAAGAGAAGGTGTGCATTTAGCTCACTAGTCTGGATACACAAAGGCAACCTCTGGAGATGTTTCCTTACATGCAGAGTCTATTCCTCTTCTAGGTGTCTTCACTAAAGAGTTAAAAGACATCATATTACTGCTGTCCATGCACACCATGTTTATAGCAGCATGACTCATAATAGCTAAATCTATTGGAAAGCAGCCTCTATGTCCATTAGCAGATGAATGTATAAAATAAATGTGGTGTTACACACAGTGGAGTACTACTCTGTCATGAAGAAGGATAAACTCGAGTCATGTGTAGGAAAATGGATGCACCTCGAGAGCATAACTTTAAGTGAAAAAAACAGACGCATGAGCTTCAATATCACATGGTTTCTCTTACATGAGAAACATATATGTATAAATAAAGAGCAAAATAAAAGATAATAGGAAGTAGGAAGATAGTTCTTTCTCAAACAGGAAGGGGACTGAGAGAAGAAGGGACGGGAAGGGGGTGAAGGAAAGAATCAAGATGTGTTCTTTCCATGAACCAACTGCCCACAAGAAATGTAAACAATATGTACAGCAAAGATGGACTCTGCTCCTTCTCACCATGTTGGTGCTGCCTCGAAGCCAGCTGACCATGGACTGACCCCTCTATAACCTGTGAGCCAAAATAAACCTCTCCTTCTGCACATTGTTGGTGTCAGCTTTGTGTCTCAGCAATAAGAAAGTGACCGAGATGGGAAGATCCGCTTCCAGTTGGGAGTTCACAGAAAGCAAACATCCCCACAAGAAAATGAGAGGGTGGGTTATCTTCAATTACGTGTTGACTTCTTTGCATTGGGTTTTTTGGGAACAGGTTTAGGGTCTTGTAAGCGGCAGCCCTATGAGAGTTGGAGGTCCTAAAGGATTGAACTTACCTGTAGATGGCTGTGAAAAGGTCATGAGAGGGAATGCCGAATGCCTTCTCGTACTGATTCTTCCCTTCTCTGAGAAAAAGAGGAAAAGTTCTTCCTCAAGAATTTAGGCATGTAATTCCAGGTGTGGTGGTGCATGCCTGTAATCTATATATCTATCATCCATCTCTTCATCCATCCTGTCTCTCTCTCTCTCTCTCTCTCTCTCTCTCTCTCTCTCTCTCTCTCCCTCCTCCCTCCCTCTCTCAGTGGTTTCTGACTAGGTGAAAATTTTGTCACCCTTCCCTGTCCCAGGGGACACTTGACAATTTTTGGAGACATTTTCCTTGTCCCTTCTACTGTGGGGCTGCTCCCGACCCCTGGAGGTGGAGCCCAGAGACGCTGTTCCACGCCCGACCATGCACAGCACAGCCCCACGGAGAATCTCCGGCCCCAGACGCCCACAGCACCAAGCGACCTGATGTAGACAAAACCATTGCGACCAGAGCCTGAGTCTTGGCATCCCTGCTCTGAATCACCGCCCTTCCCTCCACACGTGAGACATCAGTATGGACTTTTCCCCGGTGATGGAGCACTACTGAAAGAGGCACTGATCTGGTCTCCAATCCCCGCCACGAGGGGTTCAGCTCTACAAGAAAGCGGGTCATTTCGGTCCTTGGTCCCCCTGATCCAGCCCCAATGGGGGCCCTGAGGCTCGGAGCCCACCTCACGGCCTCGGCCAGGTGTCCCCAGCAGCGGTAGGTGGTCCTAGACAGGTACAGCAGCATGTGGCACTGGGATTTGGGGCCGAAGCTGGTGAGGTAGGTGCAGGGCAGCTCTGTGTTTCCATAGAAAGCTGTAGAGAAAGAGAGAGCAGGTAGCGGGAGATCTTAGCCACTAACGTGCCCTAAATGTGATTCTCAACAGAATTCCAGGGAGCTGGAGCTCCCGGAGAAGGAGGCAGGGTGACCAGATGGTGGTCGGCACCATGCTGGGCACAGTGGCCCCAAATCCCGCTAGAAGTACTGTGTGGGTAGATGCAAATGAACAAAAAAGGAGTCCTGTGTTGTAGTCTGTGGACCTTTCAAAAAAACAACTTATGTCAAAATGGACCAATGGGTGACACCACGACTCTTAGGAAGGAAACAAAGATGGTGGTTCTGCGGGTCCACATGGGATTGAATATCTGGGGTTTGGGGGAGCCCAGAGACAGTGCTGTGCATCCTGCAGGGCACACCGCAGAGGACCAAGGAGAGCCACTCGGCCCAGATGGCCCAGAGCTGAGGACATGGAAGCCCGTCTCACCATGAGAGGGTCCATCTATCTACCCATCTACCTGTCCATCCATCCAATCGTTTCTGTGCTTCTATGTATGAGACCATCTATCCATCTACCATACCTATCTATTCAATTCTGTTCTGTTCCATTCTGTTCTATTCTATTCTACACCTATTGCTAATGTATCTGCTGCAATATATAATCCACTAATCATCTTTCTATCTGCTATTTATCCCCCATCACATATACATCTATTCTCTATATACTTTTCAATCATCTACTTGCCCATATTTAATTATCACGCATATATCTATGTATCTACCCAACATCTTTCCATCATTGGTCCATCCATCATCTATTCATCCATTATCTATCATGTATCTGTTGATCAAGTACTTGTCAGTATACCTATCCATCCATTAATCATCTTTTCATCTCATCCCAATCTGTCCATCTATTATCTACATTTCTATTTTCTATCTACTTACCTATCATCTATCTGTGCCTATTTCTATCATCCATCCACCCACCCATCCACCCATCCATCCATCCATCCACCCATCCATCCATCCACCCACCCATCCACCCATCCATCCATCCATCCACCCATCCATCCACCCACCCACCCACCCACCCATCCATCCATCTCGACCATCCACCCACCCACCCACCCACCCATCCATCCATCTCGACCATCCACCCACCCATCCACCCATCCATTTATCTATTCATCTCTCCACTTATATACCCCTCTACCTATCCATCATCCACTTATCTTTCTATCCATCTATCTATCATCTGTATATCTACCATGTGCTTTGTGGCCAGGGTAAAATTCAGTCACTCCCCCTGTCCCCATGGGGCACACATCAAAGTCCAGAACATTTTTCCATCACTACTGGGCTTGAGAAGGTGGTGTCACTGGGGAACAGTACTCCTGCTTGTGACTTGGGCCCCCTGTTCCTCTTGGAATGGGCCAGATGGCTTCTTCTCTGGGTGAAGAAGGTAACTTTCATGTCCACCTCAGGACCAACATCTCCACTGTGTCTGAACACTGTGTTGTCACCCGCTGAATGGGTGAGGGGCACCTTCATGGCCCCCATGGCAAAGACCAGAATGCTGAGCTGGGACAGGCTCTCCTTCACTTTATCCTTTTGCCCACCACACCCTGCTGTGCTGAGTCTCCTCTGACCTTCGGGTGTTGGGGATGGGGTGGTGTTAAGAGGTGCAGCCCTTCCAAGGTCTCAGGAATCTTCAGGCTCCCCCTTGTGAATGGGCTGAGGATGGACGTTCTAAAGGGCTGGATGTGAGGAATCTGTCTCCTCTGCTCTTCTACTTCCTGGCAAGTGAGGCCCGAGTGTTCCTCCCATGCCAAGGACGAAGCAATCCCGGCTCCGTTTTGGAAGCAGAGAGCAGCCCTCACTGACCCAGGACTGGCCGTGGCTGGGCTCAAACATCTCAGCCTCCAGGACTGTGAGTAATGAGAGACTGTGGTCAAATCCTCCCTCCTGTCCATGGTGTTGTGTTATGGTAGCCCAAGGAGATAAATACAAGAAGAGATCAGCCCTGTGATCCACATCATGGATTGAAGATCTGCATCCCCAACTAAATTCCTATGTTGAGTCTTCATGCCGAAGGAAAATATGTTCACTGGGCCTCATCATTTCAGAGAGTTCTGTCCATGGTTGTCTGGTTCCAAGGCAAAAGCATTATGGCAGGAGACATATGAAATGAATATCAAAACAACTCTGAGAGTCCATCTTATCCCTGTCAGAATGGCTATCACCAAGAACCCTAAAAACAACAAGTTCTGGGGAGGATGTGAGGGGAAAGGACCCTTCTAGGATGTCGGTGGGAATGTAAACTAGTTCAACCACTATGGAGATCAGCGTGGAGATTCCTCAAAAAATAAAACCAGATAGTCTCTTCAACCCAATGACACCTCTTCTGAACATGTTCCTAAAAGAGTTAAAGATGTCATATTATACAGACACATGCACACCCATGTTTATAGCAGTGTAGTTAATAGGTAAGCCTTGGAAACAGGCTGGATACCTGCTGATGGATGAAGGGGCAGAGAGAAGGTGGGATAAACACAGAATGGAGTACTATTCAGCCATAAAGATGAATAAAATCATGTCCTTTTCAGGAAAATGGACAGATCTTGAGACCGTAATGTGAGGTGAGATGAGGCAGACACAAAAGGCTAAATATCATATGATTTCTCTTATAAAAGAAGCCCAGGGTATAAATAAAGAAAAATATAAAGGCAAAAGGATAGAAAACAGGGAGGCAGAGTTTTTGGAAATGGGAGAAGGGACCAAGGAGAGGTGGAGGGTAAAGAGGACAGGAAAGGAAATTGAAAATAATTAAGACATGATTTATATATATACCAATTTCCCAATATGAATGAAAATACTATGAGCTGCAAACACACATGAAGGAGGAGGAGGAGATGGAGGAGGAGACAGAGGAGGAGATGGAGGAGATGGAGGAGGAGGAGAAGGAGGAGGAGATGGAGGAGGAGATGGAGGAGGAGGAGGAGATGGAGGAGGAGATGGAGGAGGAGGAGACGGAGGAGGAGGAGATGGAGGAGAAGGAGGAGGAGGAGAAGGAGGAGGAGAAGGAGGAGGAGATGGAGGAGGAGATGGAGGAGGAGGAGATGGAGGAGGAGGAGATGGAGGAGAAGGAGGAGGAGGAGAAGGAGGAGGAGATGGAGGAGGAGATGGAGGAGGAGGAGGAGATGGAGGAGGAGATGGAGGAGGAGGAGACGGAGGAGGAGGAGATGGAGGAGAAGGAGGAGGAGGAGAAGGAGGAGGAGATGGAGGAGGAGATGGAGGAGGAGGAGATGGAGGAGGAGGAGATGGAGGAGGAGGAGATGGAGGAGATGGAGGAGGAGGAGATGGAGGAGGAGGAGATGGAGGAGGAGATGGAGGAGGAGGAGGAGATGGAGGAGGAGATGGAGGAGGAGGAGACGGAGGAGGAGGAGATGGAGGAGAAGGAGGAGGAGGAGAAGGAGGAGGAGATGGAGGAGGAGATGGAGGAGGAGGAGATGGAGGAGGAGGAGATGGAGGAGGAGGAGATGGAGGAGATGGAGGAGGAGGAGATGGAGGAGGAGATGGAGGAGGAGGAGATGGAGGAGGAGATGGAGGAGGAGATGGAGGAGAAGGAGATGGAGGAGAAGGAGATGGAGGAGGAGATGGAGGAGGAGGAGGAGGAGGAGATGGAAGTGATCTCCTTGAGATGCCTCCTTACCTTCTGCTGTCCTCATTTCCACTGTCAGCAGCTTCAAGGACACACAGGCATCCAGCAGTAGCTCTGTCCCGTGGGAACTGGTGCCCAGGCGCGTGGTAACTGCACCCAAGTCCAGGGGCCCCGGGGCCTCCGCGAGGACGTGGAAGACACCCAGCTCACAGGCAGCCAAGAGGGCCTGGGGGAGGGAGAGGGCGGCTCTGAGCCCCCGGGAACCACACCCAGTGGGAAGCCACCGAGAAATGCCGGGCTTAGTTGGTTTATTTAACTTTGTGTTTAAAAAGTACTCTTATTATGCCCTGAGAAAGTGTAATTATAAATGAGATGTGATCAAAAATGCAGACAATGTTTAGATTTAAAATGTTTTACAGCCAAAGCCACATGCCCACGAATCTCCCAGAATCCCCCCCCCCGGCCGTGCACACCCTCCTCCCGCCGTCCTGGCCGCTGTCCGCAGCAGCTCTGGAGTCCTCTTTCCTGGGGGTCTTTAGCTGCGCCATCCCGGCTGCCTCAATGTCCTGAGTGGACTCAAAACGGTGACCTTTCCGGGTCATCCTGACCTTGGGGAGGAGCTGGGAGTCGCCCGGTGCCAGCTGCGGTGACTCGGGTGGAGGAGGACACAGCGCCGTGTGTTTCCGAGCTGCCTTTCCGCTGGACGGCGCCCGGCAGAGCAGTCACCGTGTTGGTGACCACACCCGGCGAAGCCCTCGGGAAAGAGGACCCCAGAGCTGCACCCTCAGGCTCCGGACACCACAGATGTCTTCCTGTCTCCCAGCTTCTGCGGCTGAGCTGGGCTCGCCAGCTCCCTTGCCAAGGCTGGGCCGCCCCCCCGCCCCCACCCCGCCTGTCCGGGCCGTGCGGGAAGATTGACTCCGTCGGGCGCATTTGCTTCACTTCCTCGAGATGCTGCTCGCTGTCCTGCTGGTGGCCGCGCCTGTCTGTCCCCTGACGCTCAGCACTGGGGATGGAACCTGGGGCCTGGCACGCGCTCTGCCCCTGAGCGACGCCCCAGCCCTTGCTCAGTTCCCGGTCAGGGTCTTGCTGCGTTGCCTGGGCCAGCCTCAAACTTGTGATCCTCCTGCGTCAGCCTCCCAAGGACGTGCGACGCGAAGCATGCAGTGCTGCACCTGGTTTTATTGACATTCCATCCAGGGACGCTCCGCTGCATTTTACGCTATTCAGGGTACATCCACTCTCTTTTTTCAATTTTCATTAACTTTATCGACACATGTGAGGTGTGCAATACGCTGACACTCTTCACTGGCATCTGTACCTTTACATGGTGCATCTTGGTTCTTATTTTTCCCTTTCCCCTGCCCTCCCTTCACCCCTCCGCCCTTCCCTATTTACAAAGACTTTGTGTCCATTTTTCCTTTTCTCATATTTTTTCCTTTCCCCTCTTTCCCTTCCCCTTCCCCTCCCGCTTCCTCTTCCCTTTTGTCCTGTTAAGTCTGCATTAACTAATTCTCCTGTTGCGAGTGAAGGAAGTGATCTTCTATCAAGTTTGCACTAGCTAGTTGTTTTCTTTCTGTTGCTTTTTTTTGAGACAGGGTCTTCTATGTACCCAAGGCTGGCCTGGACTTCACCGTGTAGCCCAGGGTGACCTTGGACTTATGGAGATCTCCCTGCCTCAGCCTCCCAAAGAATGCCAGGACAGCAGGTGTGTGTCATGATGCCCAGTGATGAATTCTTCTGTCCAGAGCGAACTGTTTCATACTACTGAGCTGCTGTTAGCTCTCATCCTATTCGTGTGCTGGATTTTATTGTGTTAAAGTTGCTGTGGCTCTTGTTCCAGTAAGTTGCAACACCTAACTGCTCTGTGGGGCTGAGTCGGCCTGGCCCTGAGAAGTCCGCATCGAATCCTGTTCCAGTCACCTCTGGGCAGGGGCGCCATGCACTGTCCCATGCCCTGGCGTCATCTTATCTCCCGGATCCACAACCCACTGAGACAGTTTTGGGCTGGGTTCGCTCCAGAGAACGAATCCCCTACCTCAGACGGGGAGGGATGAAGTAAATCTCGCCGTGACCCAGCCAGGACCCCTGAGCTCCGACAGAGCTCTGCTCACTTCTCAGGGTACCGGGGCCACTGGGGTCCCCGAGTTTGGACACAGAGGAGACCCCACCGTGAGCACCCTGCGTCCTGGCAAAGGGGGAACGGAGCCCCACGGGGAACGGAGACCACTGCAGGCCACCTGGCCAAGACCCTCGGCCACACTGATATCCTCGGTCCACATACCCGGCATGGAGCAGCTGGGAAAACTAAAACCGCACCCGTCATCCCAGGCGTTGAAGCACGGGGCTCTGACGCTGCACCCCCAGCCCTACTGATTTTTTACTTTGATATGGGCTCTTGCTAAGTTGCCCAGGCTGACCTAGAACCTGCGATCCTCCTGCCTCAGCCTCCCGAGTGCTGGGATGACAGGCACACACCACCACTCTTCTATTTTGTCATTAAAAGTACAATTCACATCAAACTCACCGTTCATCCTTTAGAGGGAATCTAATCACGGACCCATCATCACTGCTGTGTAACCCTGGCTTCTGTGTATCTCGAGGACACTGTCCTCACCCCAAAGCAGACCCAAACCCGTGAGTCAGTCCCAGGGGCCTCCCTGCCTGGGGAAGACTAACCCGCTCTGTCCCCGTGGCCGTCTGCACTGGGTGTCCACGCAGTCAGGCGGATTCGTGGAACATAAACACGGAACCCAAAGCCCTCGGCCACACGAAGCTCGGGGGACTGGTACCTACTTCCCCGCTCGAGGGCGTGCAGGACGAGCCTCCAGCCGGGAGCTCCAGGGCGCACCTGTACACCCAGACACTCAGGAGGCTGAGGCAGGAGGATCGCTTGAGCCCAGGAGGAAAAGCAGTGAGATCCCAGCTCCTCCCTCCAAATTAAAAGCCCCCAAATCTTGCCTGTGTTTGCAATGCACCAGCTAATTACTTAGCATGTTAACAAACACACACACAGATTCCTCTATCACAAAATATTTTCCTTTTTTTTTTTTTTTCCTTTTGCCTGTGCTGGGGATTGAACTCAGGCCCTTCACACTGAGCTGCATCCCCAGGAGCTTTGCTTTCTTCTTTTCATTCTGAGACAGGCTCTCCCTAAGTTGCTCAGTTTGGCAGGCTGGGCTGGGCCTCCCTCAGCCTCCCAGAGCACCGGGATTCCAAGCGCGCACCACACCTATATCTTGACAGGTCTCGGTTCAGTGCACGTCTGGTCCCACCCCACCCATACACAACAAAACCCATGATGCTGAGGCCTGTGGTATTCAGTGGCCGAGGACTTCATATGTCGATTCACACTGCACGGTCTGGGGCACCGTGGTAAGAAAGCACATCCCTTCTAGGCCCAGGACAGACGTCAATGTTCTCTCAGATTTTCAGTCCGTGGTTGGTCGAATCCACGGATGTAGGGGCCCCAGGTTCAAACGCTTCGCCGTGTCTCAGCATGAGGCTTACAGATGTGATTTGGGTTTGGGTTTTTTCGAGACAGGGTCTCGCTCTGTAGTCCAGGCTGGCCTTGAACTCACTACGGAGCCCAGGCTGGCCTCGAACTTGGAGCGATCCTCCTGCCTCAGCCTCCCGGGTGCTGGGTTAGTTTAATTTTTTAGACTTTAAAGACACTAACCATGCAAGCTTGCTTTTCTCCCTGCCCCCCTGGTTGTATTTATCCCGTTGCCCCTCCACATCCCTGCAGGTGTGTCCGCAATTGATGTCCTGTTACCCCGGAAACAGTGGCTCTTTCTTCAGGGCATGGAATGCAATGCAGGGCCTCGCTGCACACAACTGCACATCCTGCCTCCGAAAGAGTCAGCTGGGGCTGCGGACATAGCTCAGTGTTACTGCTCCTGCCTCACAAGCACAAGGTCCTGAGTTCGATCCCTGGCACCGAGAAAACAAAACCAGAAGGCTCAGCTTCCTACAGCATGCCTAGGTCCGCAGGAGCCCACAGGGACCCGGCCCGAGGCCTGCAGCTGCGTCCGGCCCCAGCGAGACCTCCACCTGCCCTGCAGCCCACCGCAGCCCTACCTGTGAGACCATGAAGCTGTGCACACACTGGGTCAGCAGGCGGCAGGTGCTGGGCTCCGGGGAGCACATGTCCGCCCAGCGCGGCTGCCCGGGCGCGGCCTGGACGGAGGAGCCCAGACAATTCCCCTCGGCTTATGAGGCGGACCCCCGAGCCCGGGGACTGGCTGTCCCCAGCTTCTGTCACTGTGCTGCCCACCCCACGTGCTGAGCTGCGGGCCTGGCACCCCGCTGTCCCACAGGACGGCTCCGAGCTTAATCACAGCACAGCTGATCCTGGTTCTGGACTCCCTGGGATCGGGGGCAAAGGGATGAACTTGTATCGGCGACCCCCAGAACAAATGAACATGAACTGGGAGGACTTCAGACGTCAGGGGGCCACCTTCTCCCGTCCTGGACCCCAGGGGGATGAGACCCACGCGTCCCGAGCCAGGCTCCCTCCACTGTCTCCCGGGGAAACCCTCCTGCCTCTGCCTCCTCCTGGGCTCCAGACGGCCCTGGGCTGCTTTGGGTGCCTTGGCCTGGTGGCTCTGGCAGGGCTGAACATCATGGCAATGATGTGGCGTGGAGGCAGCCAGCAGGCAAAAGGAGGAAGCGGCCAGCGTCCCTCTTCCCCCTCCCGTGGCCTTCCTACTCTGTTCTGCCCCAGCTGGGCTCCAAGCGGCTCCATTTTGATAAGGGTTGGCACGAGCGACCCTATTTCATTAGGCCTGGCCAAAGTGGCTCCATTTGGTTAGCACACTTTTTTTTTCTTTGGTACCGGGATCGAACTTGGGACCTTGTGCTTTCGAGGAAGGTAGAGGAACCACTGAGCTAAATCCCCGTCCCAGGTGACTCCATTTTGCTAGGCCAGGCATCAGCGATGTCATTTAGTTAGGCTTGGTGTAGGTGACCCCACTTCCTTGGGGCCTGGCAAGAATGACACCATTCCATGGGACACTGCGGGATCGCTGCCGTTTTGTTAGAGCTCGGCAGGAACGATGCCATTTTGGGAGGCTTAGCATGACCACCTCCATTTTACTAGCGTTTGACATATAGTGAGTCCATTTGCTGGGGTTTGGTGGGACTGTTAGGGCTTGGATATAAAACGTCCCCAAAAGGCTCAAGTGTTCAGAGCTGGGGCTTTTGGGGAGGCTATGGATCGTGGGGACTCTGTACTCCTATGTGGATCAATCTATTGATGCATTTAGAGCTGAATGTGCTGTTATAGGTGGGATCTGAGGAAAAAGGTGGGCTGGGTGTCTTGTCCTCAGCTCCTCCCTTTTTTCCCTCTCCTTCCTGGTAGCCACCAGGTGAGCACCTTTCCTCCCCCACACCCATCCACCACACTCCTGCCTTGGAGCAGCCGACCATGGACTGAACCCTCTGATACCATTGGAGCAGCTGACCATGGACTGAGCCCTCTGAGACCACTGGAGTAGCCGACCATGGACTGAACCCTCTGAGACCATTGGAGCAGCTGACCATGGACTGAGCCCTCTGAGACCACTGGAGCAGCCGACCATGGACTGAACCCTCTGAGACCACTGGAGCAGCTGACCATGGACTGAGCCCTCTGAGACCATTGGAGCAGCTGACCATGGACTGAACCCTCTGAGATCACTGGAGCAGCTGACCATGGACTGAACCCTCTGAGACCACTGGAGCAGCTGACCATGGACTGAACCCTCTGAGACCACTGGAGCAGCTGACCATGGACTGAGCCCTCTGAGACCATTGGAGCAGCTGACCATGGACTGAGCCCTCTGAGACCACTGGAGCAGCCGACCATGGACTGAGCCCTCTGAGACCACTGGAGCAGCCGACCATGGACTGAGCCCTCTGAGACCACTGGAGCAGCCGACCATGGACTGAGCCCTCTGAGACCACTGGAGCAGCCGACCATGGACTGAACCCTCTGAGACCATGAGCAGCTCTCCTCCTTCGCCTCATGAGTGTCTGATATTTTGTGTCGGCCATGGGAAAGTGACTGATATGGTGACCTCATTTTATGAGGGGTTGACATGAGTCCATTTTGTTAGGGTTTGACATCGAGGGACTCCATTTTCTTAAGAGTTGGGCATGAGTAATCCAATTTTCTCAGGATTTGGCACCTTCTTAGGTCTGGCGTGAGTGGCTGCATTTTGATTCTGACAGCTTTCACAGCCTGAAGGTCGGGAGGATCGATGAAGGATTTCATCTGGGGGCATCTTACAGGAGAATGGGAGGTCTCATCTGCTTAATTACACCCAGAGCCGCCTCGCTGGGGTGCGAATGCCAGCTGCTGCGGGGATGCTGGGGGAATCCTCAGCTAAGGCGATTGCCCGGCATGAGATCAGGGCTGAAAGAGCAGGACGACACTCGGAGAGATTGCAGTGAAGGCTGTGAAACCAGAGGCCCAGGTACACCGTGCGCTTTCCCAGGCAGAGCCGGCAATAAGCAGGGTTCAAACTCGCGGGATCAGACACTCCGCTCGGGGCGGGTGAGACTCACGCGCCGCCCTGGTGCTTGGAGCTGTGCCGCGGAGTGACATCCACCACTGAGTGGTTCTCGGTTCCTGCTGAGGGACAGTGGCTCAAGGTCCGGGCTCCTGGCCAGCCCAGTCCTGCCTGAGACGGGGTTGTGGGTCCCCCATCTGGGTACCCCTGCGACTAGAGCCCTGCCCTCTGCACCTCTAGCCAAACACAATTCCCCTCAAGGTGGGAGACTCAGGCGAGCCTCACTGTCCTGGAAGGGGCTTCCTGCTCTGCTCTCTAGCTGTGGGTCCCCCCAAGAGCCTGGGGTCCCTGGGGTGTGACCCGGAAGACTGAGGACTGACCCTGCTCCAACCGGAAGCCAAAGTAAACATCTCCTCCCTCCAGCCGTGGATGGCAGGGATTTTTGTCGCAGGAGGAGAAAATGACCGACACCTGTGGTCCTCACACTTACGCTCGGGAACTTCGGGGACACTCCGGGAGGGACGGACCGTGGGACTCAGTTTCCCTCCTGCACTCGAGTAGCGGGAACCGGTCCAACTGCACTTCCTTCTGCATCTGTTCCAAACGACCGTGCGCGTCTCACCGATGCCTAAAGTACACACACTCGCAAGTGTGTAACGGGCCCGCAAAGAGGCGCCGCCGCTGTGGGAAGAACGTGAACAAAGCTGGTTCAGGGTCCGAAGTCTGCGGCCCAGGTGGGAAACGTGAGGTGAGGGCGCAAACCTGAGCATGGGTGCGGTGAACGTCGGGCCTGGCAGAGCCGAGCTGTGAGCCCCGTTCGGGGCAAAGGCTCCCGGGGATCGGGCAAGGGGGCGAACTGCGTGTGTGAGCGAACCCGTGAGCACGCAGCCCAGAGAGGCCCCCGCGGGCCCCAGCTGGACCGCGCCCAGCCAACTCCTGGGACGCGGTTTCTGTTTCTCCAGCACTGGGCGGGTGGAACGCCGAGATCCCACAGGGCTTCGTCTCCAGCCCTTTTGAAAAATCTTTGTTTCCAGACAGGCTCTCGCTAACCCACTAGGTTCCCTAGGCTGGGCTGCAACCTGAGAGCCTCCTGGCTCAGCCTCGCTGAGGGCCGGGATGACGGCAGGGTTCTGACAACTCCTTGGTGCCTGTGAAGCCTAGGTGACACTGGGGATCCGCTGGGACGGGACGCACGCGCTCTCCCGGCGAGAGGGCTCCTTGGCTCGGCTCTGTTCTAACTGCGCTCTCACTTCCTGATCGTCTACTTTTCGCAATTTGCCCCATTTGGAATCGATAGTGTGCTGTGTGAGCCCCACGCAAAAGCTCCCTGGGACTTCACGCGTGTGTGTTTGGAGACAGGCCCCGCAGAGGGAAGGAACCCGAGCAGCGTCTGGGGGCGGGGCCGTCCGGGTCAGGGGGCCCTCAGTCCAAAGGCAGGGTCCTCACGAGAGGCAGAGGAGACGCAGACAGAGACAGAGGAGAGGCCTCTGTGGAGACGGAGTGAGGGATGGGGCCGCAGCCCAGGGCCACCTGGAGCCCCGGGAGGAGGAGGCACAGGCAGGAGGGTCTCCCTGGGTCCAGAACATTCTCGCCACCCCAAAAGGAGAGCCTGTAGCCGTGCTGGCCTCGCCGTGGCGTGCGTGCCGCAGCGGGCGGTGGGCATCACCACAAGCTCGGAAGGTTCGCCGCCGCTGCCCTGTCCCATGACCGCCACTGCCCCTCCTCCCTCCCGATGGGAGGCGCACTAATCCGCGTCCTGGCTCTGCGCATGTGCCCGTCCCGCCCGTTTCACACCAAGGGAATCACGCAACACGTGGCCTCTCGTGCCTGGCTGCTCACTCATCATCATGTGGTCGAGGCCCATCCCTGTTACAGCAGGTGTCTCAGCCCAGTCCTTTTCAGGGCTGTGTAATATTCCTCCGTGTGGATCCCGTTCCATGCCTGCATCCATGCACGGAGGGTCGCTTGCTTTGTTTCTACCTTTTAGCTGTTGGGAATGATGCTGCTCTGAAGAAGGGTGTACACAGTCTTGTTGGCATTCCTGTCTTCACTTCTTCCGGGAGTGGAATTGCTGGGTCATGTGATCAATGTCTTCAGTTTCTTCAGGACTCCGCAGAGGCCTCCTCACAGTGGCTGTGACATCTTCTGCTCCCACCCGTGGTGCAGGGACCCCCAATTCCCTGCAGGCCCTGCCTGTCCTGATTTCCCTATCATCATCCCTCCACCTCCTCCTCCCTCGTCGCCTGTTCTAGCGGCTACGGCTGCACTTCCAACACTGATTCCACTGGATTCATCTTCAAAATCATTCCTTGCTGTTCCAACACCAGCCACGTTCTGCAAAGGCGCTGACTTCTTGTTCTTGCTTAAAGAGCAGCGTTCGGGCTGATTCGGGCGGAGGCCAGGGCTGCTTCTCTCCTTTAGCTTAGTCCCCGCGGTGAGCACCGAGCCCCGGCAGCCCTCGAGGTAGGTGCTTCCTCCCGGGAGGCAGCTGGTGAGGCCTGGGGAAGAGGGGCTCCGTGGACTGCTCCTCTGGGGACAGGGGCGCCCAGCGTGGGCCCTGAAACATGGCCGCCTCGGCAGGGAAGGGACAGAGACCGAGGTGGACGCCAGGGCCTGGGGCACCTCAGCTCCAGGTCACCGCACAGATAAAGGACGCCAGCCCCAGGGTGGTCCCTGTGCGGCCCGGGGTCGTCCTGCCTTTGTCTGATTTCTGCAGAAAGCCAAGAGAACCCCACGCCCACCCAGACCGGGAGGTGCACGGGTTCCAGGCCAGGGTCTGGCTACCAGGGTCTGGCTACCAGGGTGCGCCTTCCGCTCCACTGCGACCGACCGCGGACTCCGTCAAGTCCTGTCTTGCACGGGCACCCGGGTGCGGCTGGGACTGGGGTGACCACTCGCCCACTGCCCCCCATGGATGGCACACGGCCCCCTCAGCCCCAAGACTCGTGCTGGAGGCTTCCTAGCCGGTGGGCTCGGGCCAGCGGGCGGCTCGCAGGAGTTCGACACTGCGGAGACGCCGCCTTCTCGGGAAGCGCTGGCTGAGGCAGGGTCACGGGCCGAGACCTGGGCGTCTGTTCCCGGGCCCTTCCCCTCGCTCGCTCCCTCCCTCTCTCCCTCTCTCCTGGCCACCACGCAGTGAGCAGCTTCCGCCCTCCACGCTCCCGGCACCATGCTGACCGCGCCGCGGGCCGAGCCGTGGAGCGGCTGACCCTGGACTGGACCCTCTGAACCCTTGAGCCCGCCCGCATCAGCCTGCCCCGTCGGGCGTATGCTCGGGCATCTTCTCAGGGTGGCAGGCAGCTGCCCCGCTCACCCACCAGACCTCACGGAGGGCAGGACGCAACGCCCGCCCCGCGCGAGGAGACGGCCGAGAGGTCACTGCCGCCGCCCTGACAGGCCGGCAGGGGGACAGAGGGCCGTGCAACCCGAGGACCAGCCGAGGCGGCCCCGGGGAGCACCTCGCCCACGACGCCTGCTCGCCCCTGCAACCTCGGGGAAAGGCCTCCGACCCACACCGGCCCGTCGGAACCCACTCTTAGACGGCGGCGCCAGTGCCTTCTGCAACAGCAGCCCTGAGGTCACCGGAAACCCCTCCCGGAGCCCGGGTCTGGGCCCGAAGGCAGCGCGCACGCCACAGGCTGGGATCTGAGCCCCGCGCTGCCGGGTGGGCATCCACGCATGCGCACCGCATCCCGGCCTCTGCCTTCCTCCGGGTCACCTCGGGCGGACTTCAGAAGGAAAATCAGGCGCGGGGCACCGAGGGGCGGGACCGGCTGCTCGGAGAGCGCGGCTGCTGCGGACTCAGAACGACGGCCGGCCGCGGGGCGCCCCGCACACACGCGCACGCCAGCACCCGCCTGGGGCGCTCAGGGCCCTGGTCCCCGACGGCCGGGCCGGGAGGAAGCAGACCGCTCACTGCAAAAGGACTTTATTTCGCCACAGAAACGCGAGCTGGAGTGGACGCCGCCGGGCACACGCGGAAGGGCGGGGCGGGCCGGGCCTGGGCCCCGCCAGGACAGAGGAGGAGTCCTGGCTGGGCGGCTCGGGCTGGAGGGGCAGGCGGAGCCCAGCTGCCCTCCCACGCCGGAGTCTCTCAGGGCAGCAGGGAAACCAGAGCCCCGCAGGCAGCGTCTCCTCTTGGCCCGGGGCGGGGCGGGCAGAGGCCGGGAGGCAAGCGAGGCTCGGTGGTGGGGCGGTCCGGGTCCGGGGCCTGCGGTCCAGGCGGCTCCTGCCCTTCATTACCTGTTCCAGGCGCTGCGCTGGCGGCTGGGGGACCGGGACCGCGACCGCTCGCCCTGGCGACGGTGGCGGCTGCGCTTGCGGCCCGCGCTGGCCCTGCGCTCGCGGCTCCGCTCCCGGCGCCGGTCCCGGCTGCGCGACCCCCGGGGGCTGCCGCTGCGCCGGCCAGGGCTCCCTGCGTCCCGGTGGGCATGCTTCTTGTGCCCACGGCGCTCCTTGCGCGGCGTCCGGTCCTCCCGGCTGCGGGCCCGGCTGCGCTCGCGCGGCGCCCCGACCCCGACCCCGACCCCGACCCCGACCCCGACCCCGACCTCTCCGGCCTCCCCGGCCTCCCCGGCCCCAGCCCCGGCCCGGCCTCCGGCGTCCTCGGCGCTCCCGGCCCGGCTGCCCCGGCTGGGCTCGCGGTTGCACTTGTCCTGCTCCGATCCTGCCTCCCTCCTGGCCGCGCCCTGCTCGCCGGCCGGGGGCCCCTTGGGCTGCTGGCTGCCGTCCTGCTGGTTGTCGGGGATGCAGGCGAGCACAGCGGGGCAGCGCTGCTTCTCCTCCTGCTCCGGGGAGCCGGGCCCCGGGGGCTCCCCGCGCGCCGCCGCGTCCTCCAGACCGCCGTTCAGTCCCCGCGGCGCGCGCTCGGCCTCCTTGGGGTGCAGCGCGGCGGCCGACACGGTGTGCAGGATGTCGAGCACCGGCTGCAGCAGCGCCTCTGGCGGCCGCGCGTCCTCAGGCTTGCGGCTGAGCAGGATGCTGAGCAGGCGCTGCCGCAGCTCGCGCTCCTTACGCTGCAGGCCCAGCGCGCGCTCCTTCTCCTCCTCCACACGCCTCAGCTCAGCCTCCTGCAGCCGCCGCCGCTCCTCCTGCCGCTGCAGCCGCTGCCGCTCCTCCTGCTGCTCCTGCGCCTGCAGCCGGGCCGCCTGCGGAGAGGGGAGGGGAGGGAGAGGCTCAGCCACGCAGACGGGAGGGCAGCGCCTGCGCCCACTCTGGCACCCGGGGCTCAGCACCGGCCTCCTCGGAGGCCGAGTCAGGGCGCTGCCTTACTCCGCCCAGCCGCACCTCGGGGCCTGCAGGATGCGTCCGCCCACCCTGAGTCCGGGGGCGGAGGGGAGGAGAGGGGAGGGGCCACCCCGCGCCCGCCAACCGCCCGCCAACCGCCCGCCAACCGGAGCCACCTTGGCCCTGCTCAGCAGCTCCGCGATGAGCCGGATGGACTGCAGGTTGCGCTGGGCCAGCAGCAGCCTGCGCTCCTCCAGCCGGATCTTCTCCTGCAGCTTCTTCTGCTCCTCCGCCTGCAGCCGCTCCAGCTTCTTCTGGCTCCGCCGCAGTTCGCGGTCGCGCTGCTTCTGCTCCCGCTTGCGCAGCTTCTCCTCGCGCTTGCGCTCGCGCTCCTGCTCCTCCAGCTCCTTCTGCTTCCTGGGGCGGGGCAGGGGGAGGGGCGGTCAGGGCCGCAGCCCCGCGGCGTGGAAGAGAAGCGGTCGAGGACCCCTCTGTGGCTCCGCGGAAGCCAGGGCCCAACGGCCGCTTCACCGCGACACAGGATCGCGCTGTCACTCCGTGAGCCGGGCTGGGCTCCAGCTCGAGCGCCTCCTGCCTCGGCCTAGCAGACCCCAAGGACGACAGGCCTGGGCCGCACACCGGCCTGGGTTCATTCTCTCTCCCAACAAAACGTCCCTGGGCAGAGGACGGGAGGCCCGGGCCTGGATGGCGCCTGAGGAGGCTCCCGGTGTCTGCGCCCTCTGGAAAGCGCTCGGCGGGCGCAGGAGGCGGCGGGGATGAGCCGGCCGCGGGCTCGACTGGGGCAGGGCCGTGGGCGCCGGGCCTGTGCGCGCTCGAGGGCATGGGAGGCACAGGGCACTGGGCACGCGCGACCCTGTGGCCACGCGGAGGGGAGGGGACCGAGCACAGCAGTCCTGCCGCTGGGCAGGGGGCGACGGAGCGCGAATTGCAGGCCCAGGCCTTTGGGACGCGGGAGGTCGGGTCGCCCGGCCCACAGGGCACCCACCGCAGTGAGAAAGGCAGGGAGCCGGAGCAGGGCGCCCCCGGGGTTGGCCCATCCCCCAGCACCCCGGGCCCCGGGGGCCTCCACCAGCCCCACGCTCACTCGGGACAGGGCGCCGCCCAGCTGGGAGCGGATCTGGCGGCCCCACGGGGAAGGAGGACCAGCCCCAGAACCAGGATCGGGCTGAACCGCCAGCTCACGCCTGTGACCCCGGCACTCCGGAAGGCTGAGCCAGAAGGGTCCCAAGCTCCAGCCTGGCCCCAGCAACTCAGTGGCGAAGCCAAAGTGGAATGCAATGCGAAGGCCCTGGGCTCGACGGGTGTTTGCGGAAGCGTCCCTGAGCACCCCTCTCCCGGTGGGAGGGGACCGGGCACGGAGGCCGGGGTGGCCCGGGGCGGCCTCTCTGCTCCCCCAGAGCCACAGCGGGGCCTCACTCCGGTTGGGTCGGAGCGGCCGGGCCTCCAGAGGGAGACGACAGCGCGGGAGCACGCCCCACGCTCAGGCCCACATGTGTGCACACGCCCTCAGCACGCAGAGGTTCACGGGCCTGCACACACACGCACAGCCAGGTACCACACGCACATCGAGTGTACAAACAGCCGGGCATGCGCACACGACTCGGGCACTCACTCACCTACAGGCGCACACACATCGCGGGTGCACACATTCTCGGGCATTCTCGCAGCCACTGCACGTGCAGACACACGCACACGCTCACAAGTGTGCACACACGCACGTTCGCAGGCATGAGCGCACACCTGCACAGTCGGCTGTACACGCATTCACAAGCGTAGCCACACACCGGCAAGTGCGCACGCGCGCCCCGGCATCCACAGATGCGCTCAGCTCTGCAGCTCTGCAGCCCCGTCAGCCACGCCCACCTCTCCTGCGCCCGGCGCCGCTCCTCCGCCTCCTTCTCCCTGCGCTTCTGCTCCTCGCGCTGCTGCTCCAGCTCCTGCAGCTTCTGCCGCTCCAGCTGCCGCTTCCGGATGGACGCGTCGCTCAGGTGCTTGGTCGAATCGAAAGAAACCTGGACAACAAACGGGGCAGGCGGTGGCTTCTCCCGGCCGCGCCCCGGGGCCTCGGCCGCCGGGGCACAGAAAGTGAGGCCGGGCAGCCCGGCCGCCCTCGCTCACCGCCCCCCGACGCCCAGGCTGCGCCTCCCCAGCAACCCCCTAGGCCAGCTGGCACCGCGGAGCAGCCGCGCCATGGGGAGGCAAACAGGAGCCCGAAGCTCCCGCTCAAGGGCCGCCTCGGGCGCCCAATTCCCTCCAGCCGACCCGCTTAAAATCCCCTTCGCGCAGCCCTGGCCGACTACACGTCACGGCCCGGAGTCAGGATCTCGCTAAGCCGCTGAACGGCCCACACTAGGGCGTGAACGTGCGACCCTCCTGCCTCGGCCTGGGCTCCCGGCACAGGGCCTGTGAGTTAAACACGTGGCGCCTGCGCGGCCCCGCCCCCGGGGCTCACCTTGATGTTGCAGGCCACAGCCTTGCCGTCCTCGCCCTTGTACATGAGCTTCATGCCGCGCAGCGCGCTCATGGCCTGGATGAAGCCCGCGTACTCGCGGTACTGCACATAGGCCTCGAAGTTGAGGTGGCCGCCGAAGCTGAAGGTGTGGAAGTTGCGGCCGGTCATCTCCTCGCGGTACGGGTCCAGCATGGGGATGTCCACGTTGCGGATCTCGCCGAACCTCTGGAACACGCGCACCAGCACGTCCTCGCTGGGCTTCTCGGAGCCCGCCTCGCGCCGCGCGAACCACTTGCAGGGCAGCCCCTCCAGGTGGATGGTGTCGGGCCGCTCGCCGGGCAGCGTCTCGTTCATGTCCTTCGCGTCGCGGAAGAACGAGTCCCAGTCGTGGCGCGTGGGGAAGTCGAGCTTGAACTCGGCGGCGCGCACGCACCTTGAGGATGTCGGAGAAGCCGCTCAGCTTGATAGTCTTGCCGTCCAGGCAGGCCAGGAAGGCCTTCACCAGGCTGCGGTTCTCCACCTCGCCCTCGAAGCGGATGAAGTCCATGGTGCTCTTGGAGATGCGCAGCGTGGAGAACTGGTGGCTGTGCACCATGCCCTTGAGCCGCTCCATCACCTCCCAGTTGGAGATGGACTTGCCCGGCTGCTTCAGCTGCGGCAGAGCCACGCTGATGCTCATCTTGGTGATCGGCTTCAGGTACAGGCCGTGCGCCGCGCACAGCTCCACGGCCTCCGACGTGTCGTGCACGATGGTGGCCGCGGCCATAGCCGGGACTGGGCCTGCGGGGGGCGCGGGGTCAGGGCGGCTGCATCGGGGAGCCCCCCCACACACCCGGGCAGGAGCGGCGACGCTGGGCGGCAGGAGGCGGCGCCGGCCGGGCTGGGGCTCGCAGCAGACGGGAAGGAAGTCCCGCCCCGCAGCCCGCGGCCCTCCCCGCCTGGCCGCTGGTGCCCTTGCAGGGCTAGCGGGGCCGAGGGAGCGAGGCCTCACCAGACCCCAGACCCCGGCCCAGGCCGCCCCCAAAGCCCACCGCGGGGGGACTTCCGGGAGCGAACTCCAGCCAGGAAACTCGAGCGGCACAAGGCCCACTGCTTCCGCTGCTGGGGCGGGGCGGGGCGGGGGCGGGGCGGGGGTGGGGGGCTCGCAGACCCCCCCAAGCAGACCCAGCGGGCAGAGGGCCTGCGTGACGGAGACCAGGACACACGCGAGACCCCTCCTGCGGCCGCCCCCAGCCGGTGGGTCCCCAGCCTTCCTGTCCCCCACCCCATCCACGCAGTTACCCCGCTCCTAAGACCCCCACCCGGAACCCCAGGCTTCCTAGGCACCCAGCGCCGCACATACACAGGGCCCCTCGTTCCCAGCCGTCCAGCGCCCCGGTTCGCGCACAGCCCTGGGCCCAGCGCCCCCACGATCTGTAGCACCCCTCTGGGCCCCAGCACCCCATACATTCCCTAGTACTGCTCCCAGTCCCCCAAATCTCTGGCGCCCCGAATCCCACTCAGCACTCCCTAACGGTTCCCTGGTCCGGCCCCCAGCACCCCCGGTACCGCCTGCAGCCCCCCAGCACCCCCACTCCCCGCAGGCAGGCCAACCTCAGGTCCCCACACCACTGCAGCGCCCCACTCTAATTGTGGGCTCCCCCACCCCTGAAGCTGTCCCCTAGCACCCTCTAGGATCCCCGGTACTGGCCCCAGCCCCCCACATCCCTGGCAGCCCCATTTGGCCCAGGTGTCTCCCCAGGTCCCTCGCACCGCTCCTGGCCCGTGTCACCGTCCGCCTCCCCTTACTTTCCCCTGGCGCTGCCCCCGGGCCTCCAAATAATCCCCGGGCCCCTAGGACGCCTGCTGGATCGCCCCAACCCCCGGGCCAGGGCCAGGCCCCGCCCCCGCCCGGCCAGGAGCGCGGCTTCCGGGCAGCACTCACCGCCTCAGGGCTCCGCCTGCGTCGCGGCCCCAGCTCTCGCCGTCCCCGACGACCACCGGGCAGGCGCGGCCTCCCGCCTGCCGCCGTCGCCGTCGTCAACGTCCGCCGGTGGCGCCCCGGACGCGACCCGCCGTCGCCGCCCGCCCCCTGTGACGCACTTCCGCTTCCGGCGCGCGGCCAGGAGGAAGCGGCCGCGCGGCGGCACCGGGTGCGTCTCCCCGGCCGGGCCCCGCCCCGGGAGAGGCGGGACTTCCGGGAGGGCTGGCGGTTCGCTCTGTGCGTGCGCGTCGGCGCCCCGCCCCACCTGCTGCCTGCACCTGCAAGCCCAGCCTGCAGGTGGGCTCCGGGAGCCGGGCTGCTGCGGCTCCGCCTCCCAGCGTCGCCTGCGGCCCGGGGGTCCCGACCCTAGCGAAGCCCAGAGCAAAACTGCAGAGGACAGGCGGGTGTTACTCCAGTGTTTGTACCAGGGCGCTCCTGTGCGGTGAAAGCCCATCTCCTGATCAGATGATGTACAAATAAAATAAATATATGTGAGTATTATTCTAATGTGGCCCATAGCGGACCCGACGGTGTAGCAATAGCCCATAACGTAAATGTAGATGATATATACCGAAATAAAACACATATACTAGTATTACTCTAATGTTACCTATAGTAGATCCCACAGTGTAGTACTATCCCATAACGTAATTGTAGATGATACATAATAAAATAATAAAATATATATAATAGTATTATTCTAATGTTACTTATAGTACATCCCACAGTGCAGTAATATCCCATAACGTAACTGTAGATGATACATAATAAAATAAAATATATATATAATAGTATTATTCTAATGTTACCTATAGTAGATCCACAGTATAGTAATATCCCATAACGTAATGGTAGATGATATATAATAAAATAGTAAAATAAATATATATAACAGTATTATTTTAATGTTACATATAGTAGCTCCGACAGAATTGTAACATCCCATAATGTTTAGATGATACATAAATAAAATAAATATAAGTAGTAGTATTATTCTAATGTCACATATAGTAGATCCCACAGTATAGTAATATCCCATAACGTAATTGTAGATGATATATAAAATAAGTATGTAATAGTACTATTCTCATGTTACATATAGTAGCTCCTATAGTATAGTAATATCCCATAATGTAATCATGGATGATATATATAAAATTATTTCATGCTAGTGACCTGCAAACATACAACAATGCTATTCTAATATTGCCTGTATAGTGAAATTCCATAACATACTGCAACCCCTTGCAAAATTATAACTGATATGTAAAATAACATTCTGATGTTCTGTGTATAATAAAATCGTGTAGTCTATTGAAATTCCATAATATAAATTTAGCATAATGATATTACAATGTTCTAAATGATAAAATTCTAATAATGAATTTCATAATATAAATGATATATACAGAGTAAATATGAAATCTAAGTAGTAGAATTCACTAGTAAAATATGCTATGTAATATAATGATGTTCTAATGTACTATATGTAAGTTCCTTCTATAGAATAAATTTCATAATATAATTTTTGGGAATATATGAAATGATGACATTACAGTATTCTGTATGATACAATTCTAGGAGATAATGAAATTCAGTAATATAAATGATATATGCTGACATAGTACATGTAAATTTGAAGTAATAAAAATCAATGGTATTATAAAATCCCATAGTCATAAATGATATATGATATGATGATATTCTAATATTCCTTATGAGTTCATTTTATAGTGCAGGTAATTCCATAATATAATTTTAAGTGGTATAATGATATTATAATATCCCATGATGGAATTCTGTAGTATAATGAAATTCTATAATGTTAATGATAGATACAGACATAATAGATGTAAATTCTAAGTGACAGAATTTGATAGTATAACATTTTACACACTGTCGATTGTATATAGTATACTGACATACTTATAGAAATAAGCTCTGTGATAACAGTGATATACTCGTGGAATTATACGATCATCATGAAATACGTATTGATTTTATGAAATAGCTATTAACTGCTTTTCCCTCCACTTGCTGAAGCATTTGCAAATCAACCTAACAAATGGAATGAGCCCCTTCTATGGATACCAGCGAACATGAAGCCGTATATATGATAATTTCAGAAATGTTCAAGAAAAATGCAAAATATATAGTAACAGCATTGTATGATACACATGGGGATTTTTGTTGTCATTGTCGTTGTTGTTCGGTTGGTTGGTTTTGTTCTTTGAGACAGAGTCTCGCTATGTAGTTCAGGCTGGCCCTGAACTCACTGCAGAGCCCATGCTGGCCTCAAACTCACAGCGATCCTCCTGCCTCAGCCTCCCGAGTGCTGGGATCACAGGCATGCACCACCACAGCCAGCTACACTTCTGTACTGTAGTAGAATTCTCTGATACAACTACAAATCATATATTTTTTGTAATGTAAATATGTCCAAATTCTATAGAATAACCCTGTGATATAATAGTGGGATGATGTAAATGATCTGTTTTATAGTGTCTGCATATCATGGAATTATAAATTAATAAATCATAAGTTACTGAGCTCTGGTCACAAACCCAACCCCCTGTGGGCCCTGTGCTTCTATCTCCTCAAATATGTCACAGGTCTCGCCAGGACCGCGGTTATTCTTTAGCGTTTTGGTTTGGGGGGCTGTTTTGCTTTGTTTTGAGGCAGGGTCTCGCGACGTAATCCCCTGTGGGCCCCATACAGAGTAGGCGCGACACGAACAAAGCCAACCCGGGGGAAAACGAGCTCACACACCAGAGACCCAGGTGAGGTTAATGGTGGGTGCCCAGGTCTTCTTCATAGATTCCCCCAGGGTCCCTTTTTCTGTCTCTTGCAGGATAAAGGACTTCGCTGGTGCCCACAAACCCAGCTGGTTGCTAGATGCTGGGATTCACGCAATCACTACACATGAGACACTTGCATCCCGGCCCTGAGCTGCCACACTCCTGCCTCCCTCTAGATTAGACACCAGTCCTGCTGATGTACCATCCTTTCCTCCAGTGCCATTCATCTGCTTCTAGAGGAAACATGGCCGGGATGCTAATATGTACTGCGTGGCTGACTCTGTCACTTAGCTATGTCACCCTGACCCACAAATACGTAGCAGTCTATTCACCGATTGACCGATCCACCTACTCATAGGTCCACCCATCCGTCTTCCATCCAGCCACCCACCCACCCATTCACACACTCATTCATACGGCCATGCATGCACCCACCACCCGTGTACCCGTCTACCCATTCACCCATGCGTCCGTTAATCACCCGTCCACTCCCCCACCCATCTACCCATACGCCCATTCATCTGCCCATTCATCTTTCCATCTCTGTCCGCCCATCCACCCACTCACCCATCTGTTCATTCACTTACCCCATCACCAACCATCTACCAGTCCATCCATCCACCTTTTCGTTCATCTTCCATGCATCCATCTGTTTTTCTATCAATCAATCCATCCATACAGCAAACTACCCATCCACCCACCCATCCATCCACCCACTCATCCATGCATGCATCCATTCAGCCATTCATCCACCCATCCATCCACCCACCACCCATCCATCCACCCACCCATCCATCCACCCACTCATCCATGCATGCATCCATTCAGCCATTCATCCATCCATCCATCCACCCACCACCCATCCATCCACCCACTCATCCATGCATGCATCCATTCAGCCATTCATCCGTCCATCCATCCACCCACCACCCACCCATCCACCCACCCATCCATCCATCCACCCATCCACCCATCCATCCATCCATCCCCCATCCACCCACCCACCCATCCACCCATTCGCATACCCAACCACCCATCAGCCCACCATCTACACACCCTGCATCTACTTAACGGTCTAGTCTTGCTTCCCTTTATACACCTGCCTCCCGTGTCCCTGCCCCTCAACCCTTTATTCAAACCAAGCCCTGTCCTCTAGGTGGCAGTCTCTGACTTCCACACACCAGGGAGGAAACAGCTGTACCCACCCTGGGGTTCTGGGGACGTGGTATCCATCAACTCTCAGCAGAGATTTCCTCCCAGTGCTTTCCCATGAACCTTATCCTCTTTATGAAATCCACCCTCTAAGGCTCATCCCCTTATTTGGAAATTATTCATTGCAGAATTTTCACTGCAACAAGTCTCCTCTGTCCAGCACTAACCAGCAAAATGTAAAGAAAACAGGGCTGCCCCTTGTTTGAAGCCACCACATCTACACTGTGAGACGTGTGCAGGGAGCAGGTGGCCACGCTAGGCGTTCTCCTGGTGGCCGGGTCGAAACCCGTCCACTCTGTAAAAGAGGACGCTCAACCCGTTCTGTTAATTACGTTATTTAGTGTTGTGCAAGTGTGCATGCCGTCTTGGATTCTGCAGCTGCACTGGACATTCGTCTTTATGCAGTGATTTAAAAGTGTATAAAGATATATGTACAAGCACTATGGTGCACACATGTGTAGACCACACGTGTATTCTTCACAGTGTACACAGAGGTCTCCGTGCAAACAAATGTAGAGCAGTGCATACAGACCCATGCACACAGCGCACGGATATATGTGTTGTGCTTGGACATACTACTCTGCCCAGCCCTTTTATGGTTTGGATTTCTTTCTTTTTTTTCTTTTTCTTTTTTTTTTTTTTTTTGAGACAGGGTCTCGCTATGTAGCCCAGGCTGGCCTTGGACTCCTGGCGATCCTCCTGCCTCAGCCTCCCGAGCGCTGCGCTGGGATGACAGGTGGGCATCCCCACACCCGGCAGCTTATGCTTTGGATCTTAAATGTCTCAGGAGTCCAGAGGTGACTGCACCACGCCAGCTCTGTTGTCCTCGTGGGTTCGCCCGTTGGGATGAATTTGCTGGGATCATTGACAGGCGAGGGGGGCGTGGCAGGTGGGTTTCATTCAGAGGAGGGGCCAGGTTGTGCGCCCCTTGGACCCTGCCTGCCCCGGCCCCTCTCTCTCTCTGGCTCCAGGCCTCTCTGCTTCCGGGCTGCCGTTCAGGGAGCTGCCTTCCTGCTCTGCCTCCTCCCAGGCCTAAAACCAACCGGGGCAGCCAGGAAACCGGGGCTACAACCGCTGAACCAGGGCTTGGACTACACCTCCCCTCCTCCAGGTGATCTTACTCAGGAATCTGCTCACAGCAACAAAACTCTAAAACAGGAACACAAACAACGTATGTGTATAGTTCACATATATATGGCGTGTCTGTATAGATTGTGTATATATGAGGTGCAATTGAAAAAGACAGTGAATGTTTAAAATTTAAAAATACGCTACAGGAAAAGCCGCGTGGCCGTGAACCTCCCTCAGAATCCTCCCCGGCTGTGCACACCCTCCTCCCGCCATCCTGGCCGCTGTCCGCAGCAGCTCTGGAGTCCTCTTTCCTGGGGGTCTTTAGCTGCGCAGTCCCGGCTCCCTTGATGTCCCGAGTGGACTCAGAACAGTGACCTTTCCCAGTTATCCTGACCTTGGAGAGGAGCCGGGAGTCACACGGTGCCAGCTGCGGTGACTCGGGTGGAGGAGGACACAGCATCGTGTGTTCCCGAGCTGCCTTTCCGCTGGACGGCGCCCGGCAGAGCAGTCACCATGTTTGTGACCACACCTGGTGAAGCCCTCGGGAAAGGGGACCCCAGAGCAGCTGCAGGATGCGGCCAGGACGGTGGGAGGAGTGTGCACAGACAGGTGAGGATTTTGAGGGGGGATTCATGTCCATGGGTCTTGTACGATCATAGTTTAAAATATAATTGAAGCATTCACTGTATAGTTCGATCATATCTCGTATGTGATGCACATATATATGTGTACATAGCACATAGTATTTATATATATATATTTCATATGCCTATTTTATTTCCCATAGGTACACAAAGATATATGTGATATAAATACGTGCATGTATTCAGATATACATAAGCATACATTATTTGCATGTGTATTGAGAGAAATATGGACACATGCTATGTATATATGTTTATCGAGACACATATCTGTGCTATGTATATATATGTGCATTGACATATATGCCCTATATGTGTTTGAGATATACATACACGTATGCTATGTATAGGTAGCCTACATATGCACAGATATGTGATATATATGCATAGTCTGTATATATGCGTATGAGAGATGTGTGTATATACACAGATATATTATGTATATGTGTGTGTTCTTGATATATATATGTCTCGTATGCTTTTGTGTATCTTTGATATATATATATATATATAAATGATATACTATGTATATGTATATTGATGGGTGTGCACATACAGAGACTCCTAAACAATGTGTACACCCATGGGCTGGCGATTTAGCTCAGTGGCGCCTGGCAAGCGCAAGGTCCTGAGTTCGATTCCCGGCACCAAAAATAAAAAAACTGTCTACCCACATCAGCAGCTCTGTGTCCTCATCCACGTCTGGAAGCTGACGGCCACCACGCTGAGCAGCTCTGCTCGTGCAGAAGCCAAAGGTCTCACGATGTCTCGATAAATTTAGAATTCAAATACCTGCCCAAGTTTTTCTTCTGCTGTAGTGCGTCTGCCTGCTGGTAGGAGCTTCCAAGGGCCTCAGGGTCCAGGGCAGCTGCCCCGGAGGACTGCTGTGACAGAATACACAAGAGTCCTCTGTGCAATGTGCAGTTGCAATGGGTCGTTTATTCATTCAACAAACACTCTGGGCATCTCCGTACTCTGGGTGTGGCCATGTGGTTGGGATAGGGCAGTGTTTGCGGCACATCCGTGAAAAGCGAGACAGACACCCGGCAGTCGGGAGGATGTGGCGGGCGCCCCGAGACCCTCTGGCTAAGATTCAGAGGGTCTCTGACCCTCCGTTGGGTTGAACTTCACCAGCATCACTCGTGAGACCACTCTGTCATTTGTCACTGTGCCCGGGACAGCGAGGTGCCGCACGCTAGGTACTGTGCTAGGTATTGCCGGTCACCTGGGTGCTGCCCGGTTCCTGCGAGGACCGCAGGGCTTCTCTGTAAATCTCCCACCGGTGCATCGTAAGGAACTCGAGCACCCCAGATCGGAGGGTCTGGGGGTCACGGAGTCTGTCCACCGTGAGGCCCGTGGACCCCGTGCGGTCTCCTGGCTGACTGGGAGCTCCTGCCCCTCTTAGAACTTGGAACACATCTGCTGCGGGAATCGAACCCAGAACCTCCATACTGAGACACAACCTTGGCCCTGTTAAATGTCGTTATTTTTTGCCTGTCATCGCAGCACCCGGGAGGCTGAGGCAGGAGGATCACTGTGAGTTGGAGGCCAGCCTGGGCTACACAGTGAGCACAAGGCCAGCCTGAAGTACATAGGGAGACCTTGTCTCCAAAAATAAAGTAATTTTTTAAAATTTTAAGACAGGGTCTCACTGAATTTCCAAGTTGCCCGGGCTGGGCTTGAACTTGGGAGGCTCCTGCGTCAGCCTCCCACGGTGCTGAAATGATAACTATGTGCCACATGGGGTGCGGTGCAGGCTGGGGGAGCAGCGGATTCTCTGGGGAGAGCAGAGGCCGCGGAGGGAGGAAGGGACACAGGCAACGCCCGGGAGAATCCCGTCGCCCGCACCCACCCGGAGTCTCGGACTCCACTGGCTCCCGGCGTCTCTGAGCCTCGCTGCACAACCTGCCTTCCAGCCCAGCGGGGCTGCTGTTGCACCTCCCCGCGCCCTGTCCCATGCAACCCGAAGTCAGGCGGGCCGCGTCAGAAGGCATCAGGTGTTGGTTGAACGAGCCCCCTCCTCCTCGGTGCTTTGCTGCAGCTCTGTAAACCGCGCCTGGGCCGGCCGAGCGCTCCCCAGGCCTCAGCCCTCTCCCTCCAGGTCTCCTCCCAGGTCCCTCCCGTCTCCGGTCGGTCTCCGCAGGCCCGAGAGCCAGCAAGGCCGGCTTGGAATTCGCTGGTCCGGGTCACAGTCTCAGTCTCTGCCCTGTCACCCTGCAAGGGGCTGCACGCTTGTCCTGCTTCCCGCAGCCCGCTTCTGGCCTCGCTCGCTGCCCTCTGGAAGAACCCTCAGCGCGTCCTTCCTTCCTCTGCAGGCTCAGTCCAGCCCTGCCGGAAGAGGCCCCTCCTGCTCCCTTGCACTAGGCACCAGCTCGGCCCTTCCCAAGCGTGGGCAAATCCAGCCTGGGGCTCCAGGTCCACAGGGCTTCCCGGAAAACCACTTCCTCCGTCCTTAGCAGGAGGAAAAACAGAGAGGCAAGGGAGTTCATTTCCCCCAAAGTGCACCAGAAGCAGTGCCTCAGAGGTAAGACAAAATCCCGAGCGGGTGGCCAGCGGGCAGCAGCCGGGACATCCGCTCTGCCAGGGAAGAGTTGGGGAGCATGACCTAAAGCTGCAGGCAGAGGAAGCGAAGCCCTGAGTCTTTTGTCTCTTCTGGCTTCTGCTGAAAGAATTAATTGCCTTTGCCCGCTCTGGCTGTCAGCTGCCACTGCCCAGGGTCAGCCCTGCTCCCGGGGTAGGTGTGGGCTCAGCCCGGAGCCCTTATGCCTTGCTCATCTATCCGGAGACATGGTTGCATTTCTTTCACGCTTTCCTTTTTTTCTTTTTTTGGTACAGGGGATCGAACTCGGAACCTTACGCTTGCGGGGCAGGCGACGGAACCACTGTGCTTCATCCCAGGCCCACTTTTGTGCTTTCTCTCTCATCTTCCAAGTCAAACACTGAAGACGGAGGGGGTCCTGGACCTAGCTCACCATTCTTTGTGATGCCTCCTCTGGAAGCCCTGCCCAGTGCTAGACAGTCAGTGATCCTCCTGCCTCGGCCTCCCGAGTGCTGCTCAGCCGTGGTCGGCCTAGGGTCACAGAGGGAGGAAGCGTGGAGCCCACGGTGGTATTGAAGTGCGTGTGGTGGTGGGATGCTATTCTTCCCAGCCCTGGAGTGAAGAGGGGATTTCTAAAGTCCACAGTGAGATGCGGATGCAGAGATCTCACCCCAAGAGCACGCCCCCCGCTGCCCAGCAGGAGCCCGACGGAATGTCCATGGGGCTCCCAATGCCCAGAGCTGGACACGGACACAACAGCCGACGGTGAGGTCAGGATGCGCAGGAATGGGAGTCTTGGCAGTGAGGGAGGACGGGAGGCCTTCCTTGGGCTTGAAGAGGTAAAGATGTTGTTCTCCAAGGGGACCACCCAGGACGTCTAGGAGAGAGGGAACTGGGGGTCAGCAGGGATGGGGTCCCGCTGATTCAGATTCCAGTGGAACAGCACACCGCGGACAGACCTTCAGCCTTAGCCGTGCGAGACAGGAAGAGGGTGGGACTGTCCTCCACCCACCCCTCTGCACATGTCCATCCATCTGGGCCAGTCCATTCATTTATCTTTCTTCATTTACCCATCCGTCCATGCATCCAAATGCATCCTTTGGTTCATCCATACAAGCAACCATTCACCCATCCATCCATCAATCATTCACTTTCCTGCCTATCCATCCATCCACCCACCCACCCACCCACCCACCCATCCACCCACCCACCCTGAAAGAGTGTGAGCACATGACATGAGAGTAGATTTAGGGGAGCCAAGAATCCTCTGAGGGACAAGGGCGAGGGGATAGGAATGGCACAGCGGCACACTCCAGCTCGGGCTCTTTCATCCTGAGTCCCTCCGCTAGGAGCTGCTGGCCCCAGGCAAGGGGAGCAGCCCCCACCCAGCTCCCTCCCCTGGTGAGCTGGGTGCAGATGGTGCCTCAGCCCTCATCCCTCCTCGGCAGCCTCCATGCAGAGCCCCCCCCCGCCGTGGGGGACAGCAGCTCTCGAACCTCAAAGTGTCACAGAAGCCCTGCCACGGACGATGTGGAGATCCTGATGGAAATCCTGTGTCCACCCGGCTTCGCTCATGGACCTGACCAATTTGCTTCCTGCCCCTAACGCACTGAGATTCCAGGGGAGCGGCAGGCGGCTCCTCTCTCAGACCTTCTGGTCCCCCGCACTGGGGAGGCGCAGGCAGCCCGCAAGTCTGGGGTCCGACCAACCATGTGAGTGTGATGCAGCACTTCTGCCTCCTGTCTCTCTCCGCGGCGGGGCCTCCCCTCCCCTGACCCCCGCTACAGGGTCCCCCCCCCCGCCCCGCGTGCCACACTTCTGCTTTTGTTTCAAGCCCGTATCTCTGTCCCACTCAGAAAATGACATTTTCATCTTGATTATGTAGGAAGGAGAGAAAAACAAAGTGAAGCCATTGTTCAAAGCCATGAGAGCAGGCGTGGTGGTGCCCAGTTGTAACCCAAGCACTCCGGGAGGCTGAGGCAGGAGAATCCCCATTGGAGCCCAGCCTGGGCAACTATGGGACTTGCCAAGATCCTATCTCAAAGCAAAACAAAACATCTTTAAGAGAGGGCTCAGGAGGTGGCTCACTGTGAAGGCGGTGGGCTCCATCCTCAGGGCCACAAAAAATAAAACTGCTGGCTAAAAGTCTTTGTTTCGTAAAAAGCCAACAGATCTGTGAATGCAGTTAGTGTTCATATATCCCTGTGGCAGTTTAAACATAAATATCCTTTCCCTTTCAAATGTATATAAGAAACTTTGTAAGAATAATAAACACATGGTGTAAAAAAAAAGAAAACCTAAAAAACCAAAGTCAAACAAAAAGAGAAATGAAATAAAGCTAAAAAAAAAAAAAAAGAGAGAGAGAAAACTAAGGCAGCCAGGAAAGCTACCATGAAACTGAGAAGTGAGATTTGTAGCAGGTTAATAAGGCAAAATACAAACGCGAGGCCCAGAGGCCTGGAGGGACACGGCCACTGTGATTTGGAAGCGTTCTTTCTGCCCCACAGCCCAATAGCAGGGAAAATAGATAAATAAAAAGTCTACGGTTTCAGATACACAGGAACGCGCTTAATAGTTCTTTCTATGAAGCACTCAGGTGCCATATCAAGGGGCTGTACACTCGGTGACTTAAAGCAACAAAGAGCCATCTTCTCCCATCCCAGGGCCTGGGAGGCTGAGACAGAGGCGTCCCGGGCTGCGCTCCCTCCACAGGCTCCCGGGAGACCCTCCCGCCTCTGCCTCCTCCGGGGCTCCAGGCGGCCCTGGGCTGCGGCCCCATCATGCCAGGCTCTGCCTCCGACTCCACCCGGCTTCTCTGTCTCTGTGTCTGCGTCTCCTCCTCTGCCTCTCGTGAGGACGCTGCCACTGGATTCAGGAGGCTGAGGCAGGACGGCCTCGGCTCCAGAGCCTCCTCTGATTCCCTCTGCAGCAGCCCGGTTTCCACTCAGGCCCCGGCCCAGGTCCTGGGCTCAGGACCTGGACCCACCTTCGACCCCGGGCACAGCCAGGCTCACTGAACAGGCTCCACGAGAACGGCCAGGCCAACAGCCCTGTCTGCTTGGTCGTAGGCAGTGAGCTCCGTGCCACGCGATTCGGCAGAAACAACTTCATGGTGGATGCAGCCCCAGGACCGGGCCCCTTCCTGCGAAGCTGTTTCCAGGAACTAAATGTTGCTGCGCCCCGCGATATTTCCAGAGAGGCCCCTGGGGCGTACAGGTACTGTTTCCTGTAGGAGATCAAGAAGAGGACCAGTCGTGATTAGATCAAACCATGACCTCAAACCGTGCCCAGAGATGAAAGCAGGATTTTCTGTTCGAGGCACGGCCTCCCCACGTGGTGCAGGCTGACCCGAATCTCACTACGGAGCCCAGGTTGGCCTGGAACCTGCAGCCATCCTCCTGCCTCAGCCTCCCAAGTGCTGGAATGACAAGTGCAGACCACGTGAAGTTGACACCGAAAAGCCTGCCTCCCGAGGGGGAACGAGGCTCTCCTCATGGTCTGCAGAGACTGGACGGCCACCCCATAGCTCTGCCAGGTTCGGGGGCTGCAACTCAGAGGTAGGCCTGGGGCCAGCACTGTCCAAGTCCCGAGGCGGCAACCTCTGCCGGGCCCATGAGCAGGGGCGGGAACAGCAGAGACGTCCTGTACTGCAGGGGAACACAGGGCCAGGGCAGGCGCCAGGCCGAGAGGTCAGGCTGCAAGAGCCAGAGCCCCAAGGTAGGGGTCTGCTCCCACGGGGGCCCAGGGCATCCATCCATCCACCCACCCATCCATCCATCCATCCACCCACCCACCCATCCATCCATCCACCCATCCACCCATCCATCCTCTCATCCTTCTACCCATCCATCCACCCATCCATCCACCCATCCACCCATCCATCCATCCACACATCCACCCATCCATCCATCCACCCATCCATCCATCCACCCATCCACCCACCCATCCACCCACCCATCCATCCACCCATCCACCCATCCATCCACCCACCCATCCATCCACCCACCCATCCACCCATCCACCCATCCACCCACCCATCCACCCACCCATCCATCCACCCATCCACCCATCCATCCACCCACCCATCCATCCACCCACCCATCCACCCATCCATCCATCCACCCATCCATCCATCCACCCATCCACCCACCCATCCACCCATCCATCCACCCACCCCCATCCACCATCCATCCACCCACCATCCATCCACCCATCCACCCATCCATCCATCCATCCACCCACCCATCCATCACCCATCCACCCATCCATCCACCCACCCACCCATCCACCCATCCATCCACCCACCCATCCATCCACCCACCCATCACCCACCCATCCACCCATCCATCCACCCCCCACCCATCCACCCATCCATCCACCCACCCATCCACCCACCCACCCATCCATCCACCCATCCATCTACCACCACCCACCCACCCATCCATCCATCCATCCACCCATCCACCCACCCATCCATCCACCCACCACCCATCCATCCACCCACCCATCCACCCATCCATCCACCCACCCATCCATCCACCCATCCATCCACCCACCATCCATCCACCATCCACCCATCCATCCACCCATCCACCCATCCACCCACCCACCCATCCACCCACCCATCCACCCACCCATCCATCTACCCACCCATCCACCCATCCATCTACCCACCCACCCACCCATCCATCCACCCATCCACCCATCCATCCACCCACCCATCCACCCATCCATCCACCCACCCATCCATCCACCCATCCATCCACCCACCCATCCATCCACCCATCCACCCATCCATCCACCCATCCACCCCATCCACCCACCACCCATCCACCCACCCATCCACCCACCCATCCATCTACCCACCATCCACCCATCCATCTACCACCCATCCACCACCCATCCACCCACCCACCCATCCATCCACCCATCCACCCATCCATCCACCCACCCATCCACCCATCCATCCACCCACCCATCCACCCACCCATCCATCCACCCATCCATCCATCCATCCACCCACCCATCCATCCACCCATCCACCCATCCACCCACCCACCCATCCACCCACCCATCCACCCACCCATCCATCTACCCACCCATCACCCATCCATCTACCCACCCACCCACCCACCCACCCATCCATCCATCCATCCATCCACCCACCCATCCATCCATCCATCCACCCACCCATCCACCCACCCATCCATCTACCCACCCATCCAGCCAGCCAGCCATCCAAACATCCACTCAGCCATCCACCTCTCAGTTTATGCTCCTGTTTATGCATTTGTCCATCCCCCCCAGCCAGTCATTCAGCCTTCAATTCATCTCTCTATCCATCTGTCAAACCATCAACTCATCTTTTTATCAGTTCATTTTCTGTGCATCCACCCGCCCACCCACCCATCCATCTGTCCCGCCAGAGAGCAGGGGGCAGCCTGCTTTCCATCCTGATTCTCATTACGAAGCTTTTCCTCGCTTCTTTTCTCACCTCTCAACATGAAAACTGAACGGCCCACGGTGTGGTTGTGTTGTGCACGCCCAGGGACGTGTCTCTACGAGGGGACTAGGCGGCTTCACTTCATCACCCTGACACCTCTGCACACCCCTGTTCCCGGACACCTCACCTCCGGAGCGATCTGCTTAGGTAAATATCTGCATCTGTATTTTCAGTCCTGGGGATTGAGCCCAGGCCTTCACTCTGAGCTACATCCCGACCTCCTTTTATGTTTTATTTGCAGGCCAGGTCTTCGGGCTGGGCTCAAACTGGCAAATCTGCCCGCCTCAGCCTCACATACCAAGATAATGCTCAAATGCCATATTTTGAACATCAAAATTAATGCCAAAAATGCGATGAACAAAACAATCAGCGCTCTGCTGATTCCTATGGGCGCCTGAAGAAAAATATGTAGAAGAAAGCTATCCGCACCTCCGTGAAGCTGTCCGGTGCTTTGCCCTCTGAGAGTTCATTCTTTTTTTCCGGAACATTTACATAGCAACAAATATAATGAAAATAGAAACACAGATGTGTGTAAACTAAGGCCGTTGCTTTAAATATTTAATTTATACCCAAACTAGACCTGTTTTCTGGTAATTGTACTTTCCCGGCTTTAGTGCAGCTGTGCTTATGAAAATTAGTCTGAAGCTAGGCACGGCGCGCACACCTGTAATCCCAGGACCGTGGGAGGCTCAGGCAGGAGGTTCACAACAGCGAGGCTACCTGGGGAAACTTAGCGAGACCCTCTCTCAAAATGAGAAATAAAAAAGTGTTTTAAAAGGGCGGGGGCTGGAGCACAGCAGGAAGGGTCTGAGTTCTATCCCCTCTGGCCCACTGTTCCTTCCGTTTTGGGTGCTTTCTTTCCTCACAAACTTTTCCCTTTTTTTCAGGGTTTCTACACACTGCCGCACATTTTTAGTGGTGCTGAGCACTAAGTTTAAGCTGTGCGGCTGAAGCCAGGGGTGGTGCACGCCTGTTGTCCCAGCACTCAGGAAGCTGAGGCAGGAGGATCACTTTGAGTTCCAGGCCAGCCGGGGCTACACAGCGAGACCGTGTCTCAAATGAACAAAGAAACTTGTGCAGCTGAGCTGAGTCCGCCAGTGCTCAAACCCCCGCCCTGCCCAGCGTGCGCGGCCCCCCTGGACTCCTCAATTTCCTGGGCTCCCTCAGACATGGGGCCTTGACCTACTTTTTTCAACTTGTAACTTTCTGATGAGTCCCCAGTTGCAGTACATAACCGTGGGGAGTCGTGCATGGACAGAACACATCTCAGTCCGTTTTCTGGCCCCTTGCCCTCCCTCCTCTCTACCTGTTGGTCCACTTCTGTTTTCCAAAAGGTCCAGCTCTGAATTTCCTGCTTTTTTTTTTTTTGGTCCTTATTTACATGTGTTTATTTACATGGGTTTCTCAGATAAAAGATGTGATATTGAAGCTCTGTGTCTAATTTACTTCATTTAACATTTTGATCCCAACATGCATCTGTTTTCCTACACGTGACTCAAGCGTATCCTTCTTCGGGACAGAGTAGTACTCCCTTGTGTATAAATACCACATTTTCTTCACCCATTCATCTGCTGACGGACATCGAGGCTGCTTCCAAGATGTAGCTCTTGTGAGTTGTGCTGCTGTACACACGGGTGTGCACGGATCACTGTCATATGAGGTCTTTCTCTCTTTGGGGAAGACACCAGGCCAGGGAACACCTGGGTCCCGTGGAATTTCTAGCTTCGGTTTTCTGAGGAATCTCAATGCTGCTTTCCAGCCACGAGGCCTTCCAGCCGCCCAGTTTGCCCAAGTCTGGTGACCCTACAGTGCCGATTTCCCGTGCCCTCGCTGAGGGCCGCCCTGGGCCTGCAGCTCCACGGAGAGCCAGGGAGGGAGGGAGCAAAGGCCCGGCCTTTCCTTCCTGTCTTCACCCTCCCAGCGCTTCCTGTTGCTAAGCAACACAGAGCCCACGGGGAAGTTGGGGTAGGGGATTTTAGGAGAACTTCCCACTTTTTAAAACATTATTTTTTTGCAAGTGTAAAACACTTCTCCAAACACACTCCAGTGAGAACAATTGCAAAGAAATGCTACCAAGCACGGTGGCTCAGTGGCCTCGAGTTGTGCGCTACCCAGCCAGCCGGCCCCAAAGCGGTTTCTGTTTCCCGAGATGAAAGCGATTGTTGATCACTGTGGAGCAGACGCAGATCGGTGCTTTTCTGCCACAAGAAAGAAACCGGTGGTGGTGAGGGGAGCCCCAGCGGGTGGGGAAGGGCCCGGCGACGGGAGAAAAGCTGCATCCTGCAGGCCAAGTGGGTGAGACCAGGGCAAACGACCAAGCCCTCGCAGGTCTGGAGATTCCTCCACCTCAAGCAGCAGCCCATCAATAGACATGACTTTTACGGGAGACTCCGGGAACTGAGACACCTCCCTGAGGGGTGGGGTGCTGTGTGCAGAGGAGCCAGTGGCGATTCTTTCCAACAGCAGACTTGTCATCTTTGTTTTAAAAGCAGCCCATGCCCAATTCCCATCTCACGTACAGCTAAGAACCCACAGTACCCTGCAACACACCCAGGAACTGGAATATTATACACTCGTGAAAAGGAACAAAGTTCAGTGCACAGTTCCTGAGGACACGATGCTGAGTGAGACGGGAGGACTCATGGTGTGCCATTCCACTGGTAGGAAATGTGGAGAACAGGGCAATCCAGACACAGGAAGTGGACTCCTGGGGGCGGGGGGCTGGGAGGGACCCGTACCGGGGACAGCGTCTCCTTGGAGGGAGCCAGAAGAGGCCCGACCTTCTCAGATGTGGGGATTCTGGGGCCACGTGAGTGCACTAAACCTGCCCAGAATTGCTGGCTTTGAATAAATCACACGGCTGGTGACTGTCACCTGGATTTTTTAAAAATGAGGAAGGCGGACGCCAGGCTTCCTGTGTCAGCTGAATCGGGGCCCGGTGCTTCCTGCTCTGGTCCGGGTTGTTCCTGGAGCCCAGATGCAGGCCCGCGAGCCCGTAACCCAGAAAACACTCACATGGTGGTAAAGTCCGTCTGCCGCGATCCGTCACGGTGGAAAAGCCCCGGTGTGAGGCGGAAGAAGCCACGGTCTGCAGGGAGCTTTCCAAAAGCAAATGCAACTCGGCCGTCTCCCCCGGAACCGCACCCCACCTGTGTCCGAGGCCACACGAGCGAGCTGCCCGGAGGCCGTGGGGAAACTAAGGCCCGGCCAATGGACCGCACTGGGCCCTCGTCGGCACCGCTGTGGGCTTCTGGAGGCCACAGGCCCGCCCGGTCCCTCGTGGCCTCCTGCCCCCAACCGTCTGCATCCACAGGGAACCACGATTGCAAACACAGGCAGATCCCAAGCGTGCAAGTGTCCTGGGGTTGCTACAACAGACACCCCCCCATCGAGGCTGAAAGCAGCAGGAGCTCACGCTCTGCGAGTCCCAGACGGAGCCCAGCAGGCTGAGACCTCCCAGGGAGACCCTCCTGCCTCGGCCTGCCTGCTCTTCCATCAACCCTCTGCTCTCTCTCCGCCCCAGCACCCAGAGTGCGGCTCGCTGCTCCTTCCTAGAGGGAGCCGCTTCACAATCCTGTCCGCACCCTTCCTCGGCCGTTCGCCGGGCCTGGACATCACACCCCACCCACGGTCCCTGCCTTGTGTCTCCTTTTGAGACAGGGTCTCGCTAAATGGTCCAGGCTGCCATGCCCCTGCCTCGGCCTCCCGAGGAGGAGCTGGGGTGGCAGGCGTGACAAGGAGAGGTGATCCCGAGCCCTGGGGGTCCCCAGCTGGGCCTCTGTGGGGCCCTGGCCCGGTGTCTCGCCCTGAGCTCGGGGCTCTACGGGCCAAGGCAGACTGCACTCCAGAGGGGGCTGCCGGAAGTGACGTCACCGGAGCCCCCCGGTGGCCGGGAGTGAGCGCCGCCCCCCCAGCCGTGTGTGTTTCTGCGGGAAGCTCATGCCAGGCCCTGCGGAGCAGAGCGAGGCTGTGCTGCCCGGAGGTGCCAGGGCGGGGCGCATCCTCTTCCCCTGCGGTCTTGGCCACACGTAAACAACAGGAGCCCGGGCTGCAGCTCAGCGCGCCTCCCACAGCCCCAGGGCGGAGTCAGTGGCGCTGGAGGTGACGCTGAGGGGTCCCGCACCCCGGGGACTGCTTCCAACTAGGCGTCCACAGCCCACGCGGTGCCTCGTGGTCACATCCCTTGTGGGGGCTGCGGCACGCACGCGGCTCAGCTTCCTTCTTTTCCGTCGGTCTCCTCTATCCCTTGACCCCCTTTCCTTCTGGAAAAGACCTGTCTCCCCGATAATTCCTATCCTCTATCTTTTATTGTGCTCTTTGGGTTTGTCATGTAAGTGACACCTGGCCCCGCTGAAGCTCCGGTGTCTGCTTTATTGCACTTAAGATGCATCGATTTTCCTACACGTGGCTCACGTTTGTCCTTCTTCATGGCAGAGTAGTACTCCATTCTGCGTAAACACCGTATTTCCTTTATGTACTCGTCTGTTCATGGACACGCAGTCCGTTTCCAAGATTGAGTGCTTACGAGTCTTTATGGCATGAATTCGAAACTGTGGGCACATGCTGGGCGTGTGTCTGTCCCTGGACCTCAACTGGCAGGGCTTCTGCAGCCATCAGACTCTGCTCCGAGGGACTCCGACCACTCTGTGCGGCAGCTCACTCTGCCTTTGCCCACCTGTGGAGCCTGGGCATTTCAGACGGAGTCTGAGTGACACAGAACCTGAGTGACTGACAGACAGCCCAACTCCACGGCTCCGGGTCCCAGCGGCCCGAAATGCAAGGTCCCTGCGAGGCACAGCCCGTGTGCTTTGCACGCCGGGGTTTGTCGGCCCCATCGAATCTGTCAGAGTCTCTGTGCTTCGCTACCTATGGCCAGGACCCCGCTGCACCTGCAGGTCTGGCGTGCGCGGTCATGGAAGACCCAGCAGCAAGAAGCCAAGGTGCCAGGACACGAGGGGTGCCTTCCTCGCTGGGCAGCACAGTCCCCAGGAGACGGGCTCAGCGTGCTCGGCGCCTCGCCTGTGGTCCTCATCGCCGGGCCGGCCCTGGGCAGGAATCCTGGTGGCTCGGTTCCGCCTGTCTCCTGCTCCGACCTGGCTCCCAGCACGGATCTCCACACTTCTCTGTTCCACCCAGTCTCGCCCGGACACCGCAGCTGGCACAGGGGTGTGGGTGTGTGCGGGGTGTGTGTTGCACACGGAGCTGTGCATGGGCCGCCCAGGGGGCTGAGGGACAGTGAGCCCATGACCCATCCGGCGCCTGCATTTCCCAAGTGGAAAATGGGCCCGGGACCAGGAGCAGAAGGCGGGTAGTGGCCGCTTACGTACCACCTTCACATGTTCACCTCACTTCTCAGAGGCTGCTGAGATCTGTGGGCCTGCGCACCTCCTTCCTCCTGCAGGGCCAGCTGAAATCTGTGGTGAGGAGAAAGAAAACAGAAAGCGAAATATCTGAGACTGAGCCAGCCATGGAGATGCATTCCTATAATCCAGCACTCTGGGAGGCTGAGGCAGAATTGCCCAGACCGCATAATTGAGCCAGAACCTCTCAGAATTTAAGAAAATGTATCTTTTTGTTCGGGTTTGTTTGCTTGTTTGTTTGTTTGTTTGTTTGTTTAAAGGCTGACGGTGTAGCTCAGTGCAAAGTCTCTGGGTTTTCAATTCCCAGTACCACAAAATAATCATCATCACCATCCTAGTCCATATCTGAGACTGCTGGCTTTGGAGGAAAAAGCTTTATTTTGGTTCATGGTTTTGCAGGCCAGAAAGTCCAAGCTCAGGCAGACCCCGCTGACTGGTGCCTGGTCCTGCAGCACAAGGTACGGACGTCCACGGAGTGAAGAATGGCGAATTACGGCGAGCAAGGCAGAGAGAAGATGCCAACCATTCCCTTTATTAGCAACCAGACCTTGCGATAACTCATCCGATCTCCTGGAAATCATCCTACTCTCGTGATAACAAATACAGTCTCAGGATAACTGATCCAGGTTCCCAAGCGTTAATGAAGTCTCCTGGTGATGAGCCAGTCTCGCGATAAGTGATCTGCTCCACTTGTAACTGCTCTTCTCTCGCGATAACGAACCTGCGCTCCCGGCGACTCTCCCAGTCTCGCGATAACTGGTCCCGCCTGGGAGACCAGCCCGCTGCTGTTTCCGACGGGGCTGCCATGTTGTGATTGGAGACCCAGCCCCTCCCAGAACCCGCCCTGTGCGGGCAGCGACCCCGCACAGGAGCCCTGGGCCCCAGACCACATTGAAAGCACAGCAGCTGTGGGGATCCGAGCCCAGAGAGCGTGGAATCCCCCATGGCTGCGACGCACGCAGGGCCCGGAAGTGGATCGGGGCTCCCGGGGCTGGGAGCGGAGGCCGAGGCCGGCTGCGCTGGGCCGAGGGTCCTGGAGCCGGGCCGCTGTGCAGGGCTGCGGGTGGGCCGAGGCCCGAGGCGTGCACTAGGACGGGCAGCGTGTGGCTGCGAACTGGGCACAGCGCTGCAGGGCTCCCGAGGCCTCTGTCCGGGCTGCACCCCAGCCCCGGGTCCTGCGCACTCCCGCCCCGCTGAGTTGGTGTTTGTTTCCGGCTTTGAGGCAGGGCCTCACTCTGTCGCCCAGGCCGGCCTTGAGCTCACTGTGGAGCCCAGGCTGGCCTGGCACTCGCAGATCCTCCTGCCTCAGCCTCCCGCGTGCTGGGATGACAGGGGTGCGGCCCACGCCCGGCTTCCAGCTCCGTTTAGAAAGAGGAAAGAAGCGAACAGAATGCAGGGCCGTGTGGCCGCCCTGGTCTGCAGCTTTCTGGGCCATGTTTTGAGCATGCCCGGAGCTAAGTCGTCTCGGAGGAGAGAAGTGGGCGAGGGACCCAGGGAGCTCCCGGCCGGCCCAGCCCGGGGCCAGAAGACCCCAGGGCCGTTTATTCTGGTGATGATCGGGACAGTGCGGCCGGCTAGGGGAGAACACAGGAGCCCCGGTGCCCTGGAGCCTCCCGCGTGCTGTGAGAACCGGTTCTCCCCAAGTGTGGGCTTCAGTGAGTGGGAGCTGATTTCTCTCAATCCTGGACACGAGGGATACCCAGTCTGTGCTCCCTCCACATAAGTGTGCTCAAGGGCTTGCTGAAAAACAGCCCCAATTGTGCAAGAAATAACATCAAAAATTAACACATGGGATTGTGGCAGGTGACAGATCTCCGCCACATCAGACCAGCCGTGAAGAGCCCAGTCTTCTGCCTCCTCCAAGGATGTGGTCTTCGGTGTAGAGCCACGCTGAGCCAGGCAGGTTCATCTCAAGATCCTCAGTTGCGTCTCCGAGGACTTCAGCTCCCAATAAAGTCCCAGGCGCAGACCGCAGAGGCTGGGTCGGGGGCCTGTCCTTCCAGGACACCCCCCCCCCAGCCCACCAAGTCTTCTCCGGGCACAGTAACATCTCCATGTTCACCCGCATTTGCGTGAAGACCCTCAAAATCCCAGGCTGTGCACACCTGGGGAAGCAAAGTAGCTGGGCTGAGCCCAAGGCTGCCTCGCTAGACTGTGCAAAGAGAGAGATCCATCACGCCCTGGAGCGCAGCCAGTGCCCAGGGCGGCTCGGCCCAGCTGTAGGCCCCGTGCCTCCGTTTCCCCCATGGGCGTCCGGGGCCAGCAGTGCTCAGTGTCCCGGACCCAGCAGGCGGGGCGGCGGCCCGGAAGCGCCCGGCCTGGATTTCCAACACAGATTTGGGGATGGGCTGGGTTTCTATTTCGGTCCTTCCCTTCCTCCAGGACCTGCCAACTTTGTTACTCGCTCCGCATCAGGCCGCCGGGTCCCCTGGGCCCCAAGACATCCTGTGCCCTGTCCCCTGCTAAACGCCCGGGCTCAGCTGACTCCTCGGGAGCTGGGCTGGACTTTTCCAACTGTGGGCTCCTTGGAGCCCCCAAAAAGGGCAGAGGCCACGTCTGTGCAGCCTTAGATGTCCACGCACACGCACACGCACACCATCGGACTCCCCGGGATGCAGAAAGGGCCCTCAGTCAGCCAGACACACACAGAAGGTCCACACACCCCATCCATGGTGCCAACCCTGCATGTCTTCCTCTCATTCTTAGGTGTTTCAGTGCTGCATGCTCGGTGTGTGGGAGGGGTTGGCAGAGGAAAGCTGCTGACCTCGGGGTGCCTGGGAAGCAGAAAGAGACGGGAGGAGCCGGGGTGGGAGATCCCACCCCCAGTGAGCCCACTTACAACCAGGCCCCACTTTTGAGTCCATGAGGCTTGGGGGGGACACCAGACAGAAATCCTAACAACATGTGAGGGCCACTGAGCAGAGACCTGAAAACCGGGGACTGTGGCCCGCAGTGGGCCCCATGTTGCTTTTTTAAATAAAGTTTTATTGGAACACAATGAGGCCATTGGGTTCCTCCTTGTATCTCTCTGGCTTCTCCCCATCGTGGCCAGGTTGAGTCATCCCAGCAGAGGCTTATCAAGCCTGGGAACCGTAAAATGTTTACTGTTTGACTTTTTTAAGGGATATCATTTCCAATCCTGGTCTAGCAAGGCAAGTTGGGGTCTGGAACAATTAAAAGGGATCAGGGGTGCGTAGCAGCTCATCAGGATCCACAGATTTATCAAAATGCAGGGAAAGAGATCAAGGTAGTGGAGGAAAGGTTTATTTTGCATCACAGTTTCAGAAGGTTCAGTCCATGGTGAGCTGCTCCAGTGGTCTCGGAGGGCTCCGTGGTCGACTGCTCCAATGGTCTCAGGGGGTTCAGTCCATGGTCAGCTGCTCCAAGGCAGAAGATCATGGTGGACAGGCTTGGAGGAGGAGAGATACTCACATCGTGGTGACCAGGAAGCAGAGACAGAGACAGAGCACGCCTGGGACAAGGTAGTCTCCGAGGGGACATGCTATGACCCACTTACACCAACTGGCTTCTACCTCCTGGATTCCCATCACCTAAAGGATTACAAACACATCCGTGAATTAACCCCCTGATGAGCTATGGAACCTCCTGACACATTCTCAGGGTGCAGAGGGGTTCAGCTCGGCAGCGCAGGGCTTGAAAGGTGCTGGATGCGCTGCCTGGATTCTGGACTCTCATGTTCCTCTCCCAGCTGTGCCTTCTGCTCACAATGGATCCCTTTCGCAGGTGGCCACGGTGCCTCCCCCAGGGTGAGGACAGAGTCCATGACCACCACGTGGCTGAGCCTGGGCTTCCCATGGTGCTCGGTATTCACAGCTGTTTCCGGGACCAGTGTTGGACTCAGTAGGCTGAGTGAGGAAGGTCTCTTGGCCAAGACCAGAAATCCCCGAGCAATGCATTGCGGGCTTTCACAGCACGAAGACCAGCTTTGCCGTGGGTTCCTCCCGCCTCGACCCAGCTGTCCCCCTTTCTGAGAGATTTCAGTTCTTACGGTAAGCAAGGGTTTTCGGCACAGCATACCGACTGCTATATTTCTACATTTCTGCACATTTTCTTAAATTTTTGTTTTACTGGGACAGGCTCTTGCTGAGGAGCCCGGGCTGGCCTCCAATTCAGAGCAGACCCTCCTGCCTCAGCCTCCCGAAGTGCTGGGATGACAGGCGTGCGCACCACACTGGCCTCTGGCTTTCGGTTGGTGGCTCTGCCCCTGCGTGGGGGACGATGCAGGTCACCTCCGTGAACCCTGCAGTTCGTCTGCCCAGACCACGCAGCCCGGGCGGCTCCAGAGGGTCCCCAGGTCCCCAGTGCGGGTGTCGGGGAGCAGCCCCAGCCTGCAGCCCCCGCTCCCTACCCTGCTGGCTGCGGGCCAGGGATGCAGCAGTGCGCCCAGCCGGCAGGGCAGAAGGAAATGTGTCCTGTTAGCTTCTTTGTTTCTAAGGGTTTTTTCCACTTAAAAAAAGAAGCAAACAGGAATTCGTTCCTTGTGGGAATGCAGCGTCTGCTCACCGCCTGCTGTGAACGTCAACAACTCCTTCATCCTCCTCCTCTGCAGGGAGAGGAACGGGGAGGCCCAGGCCGCCCCTCCTGGTCCCACATCCTCCTGCAGCGACACAGGGGCGGGGCAGGCGGGCGGGGCAGGGACGCCTGTGCAGCCGCCTGGCTCCGGGCTCGCGGGCTCCTCGGAGAGAGCTCACAGACGGTTGCACAGGAAATTTCAAAACAGGTTTGCGCTGCTGTTGCTGCTGCTGCTGCTGCCACTCGACTCTCAGCCCGGCCGGCGGCTCTGAGGTGGACGCTGAGGACAGCGCACCTGGGGACAGGGGGCCGGGGCCAGAGGGCAGCCACGCACGGAGAGGTGGCACTGCCTCTGCCTGCCATGCCAGGGGGGTGACTCCAGGGCGCCTGGCCGGCCCAGCGGTGCAGAAGGAAGACGCCCTGCTGAGTCCAGGACCGCCCGGGGCTCTTCTGACCCAGCAGCTGAGACACCGGAGGCTGAGACAGGTGAGCCCCGCGGGTCCCTCTTAATTTCCTGTGTCAAGGAACAAGGAGGCGCGGAGGGGCTGAGTGCGGGAGCCGCCAGGAAGAGGGTCACGGCGCGCCCTGCTGGGTGAGGCTCCTAGCATAGCCGCAAAACCCCAGCGGCAGTCACAGACCCTGAGCTTCCAAACGTGTGCGTGTCCCAGCTGGCCAAGATGCGTCCTTGAGCAGCAGGTCTGCCAGAGGCTCCGATGTGGCCTGGCCTGGACGGACAGCAGACAGGGTTGCATGCCTCCCTCTCGGGGCTGACACTGGCAAGGCGGCTCCTCACAGTGAGCCGGGCCCCAGGCCATTGGCACGGACTCAGGAGATATGCCTGTTCCTGCCGCGCGTGTGGGAAGCAGTCACGGAGAGGTCAGGAACAGCGAGGGGCCAAACCCAAGCGTGGGGCCCTGTGGCTGCCGTTCCATACAGAGGAACTGCAGGTCGCGTGGCTCGAAAGCCTTGTGTGTTGTTTTTGCTTTTGCTTTTTTCTGCGGTCGTCTTGTTTATTTTGTGGAGATCCTGAGCAGCGGAAGCCAGCGCGTGAGGTGCACAGGGCAATTCTGGCCACCACCCTCCCCCCCGTCTGTCTGTCTGTCTGTCTCTGTCTCTCTCTGTCTTCCCGGTGCCCTTGTGGGCAGGGAAATCCATCAGACGCACAAGCTCAGAGAGCGCGCCAGAAACCCACAGGATAAATGAATAACGAGCAAATTAAGGGACAAATTAAAG
>NW_028258190.1:0-71449 GCF_053883595.1 Heterocephalus glaber
GGTTTGTCAATTTTAACTTGTCAAAATAACTCTGTTTATCTTTTCAGTTGCCTTTCTAGTCTCCTTCTCATTTATTCTGCTATAATCTTTATGCTTTCCTTCCATTTTATTTTAGCATAGTCATTTCTTTATTGTGCTTTTGTTTTGGGTTCATATTATCATAAAATCTTGAATCACAAATAGAAGTTCCATTGTCCTTGCCTGAGTAGTTTCCTTAGAATGACATGTAGAACTATACTTTCCTAACCAAATGTACTATTATAAGATTTTGGACTGTGTACTCTGATAGCAAAAAAAAAAAAGGAATTATCCAAGGTCTATATTTTCTCTCCCTTCAACCCTCTCTCTAAGTTAGTTAAACTTGTATATATTTTTACAAGGAAATTCCCTACCTATTCTTACTCTGTGGGTTTACATATTGATGCAAAGATTTATCTCAATCTTTGGAAACTAAAGAATGTACATGGTGAACTCTGCTCTATCTAAAGAAATATTGCATAGTAGGAGGTGGAAAAAAGGAGACTGTTATGTCCCCAGAATTTACCAGATGGACAAGCACATCTTGACTTTAGGAATTCCTAACAATACCCTGGGGTTTTTGAAGTTGTTTTATACAACACAAAAGCTGAGCTTTGCCACTCTTATCATGCTACCTTATTAAAATGTATTTGAACGTAGGGTTGTAATTATGTATTTGTTACCAATTTTATGAGGAAGTAAAGTCAATTCTTTTGGTTTTTTTTTGGTACCAGGGATCAAACTCAGGACTCATGATTGCCAGGCAGGTGCTGTCCCTCTGAGCTAAATCCCTGGCCCAATAATGTCAGCTTTTGAGATTGAAGCAGGGGGTACATGCATTAAGATTACTAAATTTTAGAAGATGTTTAACTTCTTCTCTTTCTAAAGTTTTTGAACTACAGTTGTAATTTGTTAGGGATTATCGGACTGTATTGAAGTGCTATATGATATTAAAAAAACACTATGCCAGTATCTCGTGATTCTGACTATATTTATGTTTGATACAGAAATTTGACCAAGTTTATAACAGAAATTTTGCTTTATTAGAAAAATCTATTTTGTAATTACTTTAAGGTCTGTTTTTTTAAAATTGGGTTTTAAAGGGGCATTAAACTGCTATTCTTGCTATCTTTAATGAACTGACAGTTCATGTTATCTTTTGGTTGCCATTTTTGCCTTTATCTCCCTGAATTATATGAATTGCTTCATTCTTTAGCACACATTGCTTTAAAAATCTCAGTTTTCTAACAAAGCTTCTATTTATTTCTTTCTACTCCTAATTTTTCTTCTATAGTTACCTCAACTGTTTCTTTTTAATAATACCAGTTGGTTGGTGCAAGTTTTCATATGAACATCTTAGAAATATAAAACATATGTAATTACTAGAATATACATGTATATCCAGTTGTAGCAATAACTCACAATTTTAAATGGTTTGGAAAAGAGCTTAAAAGTCTTTAAAAATATGTACTATACTTTTTGTAAGTTGGTACACCAAACATGTACATAATTTTAAATAATAAACTTTTTTCTTGATCAACATTCTGACATACTGTTTTAATTAAATAAGATAAAGATTAAAGTAGTTTGGATAAATGGTTACATATAGTAATAAAATTTATGAAGGCTGAGAGATTTTTAAAGTCTGTAGAACTCATGAATTTTTATATCATATGATTTTGTATTATGTACACATATTTATATATGTATATATATATGTAGACTATATTTGATTAAAAACCAGACAATCATGTAAATCTATGGTAGGTTTCTGAAGTAACATCATTTTTACTACATTGCAAACAATCCTTTTTAGATTTCATAATAAAATTCATATTTTCCTTGATTTTTAAATATAAAAATACCTTTTATGCTTCTTTTCAAAACTTAAGGAACAGAGGCTGCGGTTATAGTTTGGTGGTAGAGTCTACCTGCCTTGGTATCTATAAGACCCTGCATTTAATCCCCAGCATCTCCATCCCTCCCCCTAAAAAAAATCCTTAAGCAACAAATAGAATTTCCATTAATATAGTTAGTTTCCAGAAGGATCAGAAATACTGTTGTGACATAATGACCTGACTGAGGCCCCTGTACTGCCAAAGTGCATTTTTCTAAAATTTAAAATCATCTATACCTAAGCTAAAACAGAAAAGAAACTACTGGAAGACCTGAATGCTTTAATCTCGAATAAGCAAAGAATATATAGATTACATGTTTTTCCTCATGTATTCTGCCAAAGCATAGACAGTCTCAAAGACTCTTTAAATGGACATGTCAATGAATTTGTTTTTCTAAAACTAATTTAACAAATGTCTTTATCTTTGGAAAAGAAAAGAAAATGACTGAAACACTTTGGACTCCTTTGATATTTTCCCTTGACTTCTTCTCTAAGTGTTATATATTAAAAGTAAATATAATGGCTAAATTAAAACATTTTACAATATTCTATCAATTCTTTAATATTTTCACATATATTGACTTTGTAATTATCTTACAATTGCACAAAAGTTGTTGTAGAGCAGTTGCAAAAGAAACTGTTCAAATGCGACCACTTTTATGGAAAACATCAAGGAAAATTATAAGTAGTTCAGGATGTGTATTGTTTAGAAAACTCTGAGTTCATGGAGAAAGAAGCATATCTTTTCCTTAATGACTAGAATAATCCAAATTAATATAAAAACCTTTATGTTATTGGTAGCTATGGGTCAGTATAATTTTGGAGTATTCCAACAGGAAGTGAGGAGTAACTTTTATGTAAAATGCCAAATTGGCACTTTACACCTGTTAGTGTGTATCCTTTAGAACAGCTGTGTCTTTTATTATCAGTAAACAGATGCCAAAAGTAATGGAATGTTTTAAAGCAATATGTTAATCCTGTCTTTCACTACTGAACTGTCTCACAATATAGTGATTAAATATTGACTGTGCAGCTGTTACTTACAATTATAGAATTTCTTAGTTAATTTCTCCTTCCTGTACCCAAATGTTTTAATATTAGAAGACCTAATGTCTCATCTTTATGTATTTCATATAAGCTATTTGAGTATTAGGGTGATAAATTTATGTGTGTAAAATTCTTATTAACTATTTCCATGAATTGACTAGTGTTCTTGATAGGATAAATATTTCTTAAATCTGTTTATTTTTCATGACTTGTCCATGAATGTAAAGATGATTATTAAAATATCATAACTTTAGGTTTATACTTGAAGACTGCCATCAATGTACTAACTAGGCAATTATGACTCTTTCATTAGATATTTATGTGCCAGAGTGCATAGTGCTTTCTTTTTTTTTTTTTGGTACCGGGGATTGAACTTATAGCACTTTCTTAGGATGATGACTTATTCAGGCAAACCATCATGCTAACTATTTCAATTACTTAAATTAAATTTTAATAGCCTTATGCTTTGATTCTATTTGAATTTTAAATGATTTCTATTTTTATTAATATATGTATTCAGTTCATAGTGTTTACATTCTTTGTATGGAGTTGGTACACGCACATAACACATCTTCATTCCCTTTTTCATCCCCTTTCCCTCCCCTTCCTTCCCCCTCCTCCTCTCTCTCCATCCCCTTCCCATTTGAGAAAGATCTATCTCCCTAGTTCCTATTATCTATCTTTTATTTTGCTCTTTTAATCTGGGTTTCTCATAAAAGAGAAATAGTATGATTTTTAAGCCGTGTGTTTAATTTATTTCACTTAACATTGTGGCCTTCGTGTGCATCCATTTTCCTACAAATGACGCACATTTTTCTTTATGGCAGAGTAGTATTCTGTTGTATACAAATGCCACATTTTCTTTATGCATTCATCTGTTGATGGACATATAAGTCACTTCCAAGATTTAGGTATTTTGAATTGTGCTGCTATGAACATGGAAAAGCTGGGTCAAATAGAATTTCTAGTTTTTGTTTTTGAGAAATTTCTCTACTGATTTCCAAGGTGCTTATAGTAGTTGACATTCCCACTTACAATATAGAAGAGTTTCTTTTCCCCTGCAGCCTCACCAGCATTTGTTATTATTTGATTTCTTGATGATGGCCATTGTTTTTGTGCTAACATGGAACCTCAGTGTTGTTTTAACTTGCATTTGTCTAATGGGCAGTGACGCCAATGATTTCTTAGCGTGTTTATTGGCCATTTGTACTTCTGTAAAAAGTTTCTGTTTATCTCAGTTGCCTATTTTGGTGCTCTAATTTTTTTTTGAATTCTTTATATATTCTAGGTCCTCTGCCTGAAGAACAGCTGACAAAAGTTTTTTCCCATTCTATAAAACTCATTATGGTTTTGTGCCATTACCATGCTGTTTTTATCACTGCAGCTTTGTAATGTAACTTTAAGTTTGGAATTGTGATGCCTCCCATGATTTTTATTAACCTTGTCAGGGGAGATATTTAAAATGTTGCCTCAGTATCACCTTGAACCAATTGTATTGATCACAATTTAATGTATAACATTTGTTGTGCTCTGACTCTATGAAAAGTTTTGTACAAAGTACTTTATTTATAATATTATTGCCCCATTTTATGGATGAAAAAATTCAAATTTAGAGACATAAAATAAATTAACCAATATCTTACATCTAGGATTTGAACCCTGGCATTTTCACTCTTTTGCTTAGCTCCAGGACTTGGTATCTCCTCGCATAATGACTGTGAAAGCTACTCTTCAGCACCATCAGGGGTGAGCCATGACACAGGTATCATAATGCAGTAATGGTTTTCAAATACCTCTATATGATTTTACTCTAATTTTGTTACTTTGTAGAGATAGCTCCAGCAATCTTTCTGGTCCTCTTCCTCAAAATAAACTTTCTTTGCTTCAAGAGATTTTAAAGAGTAGCGTTTTGTAGTTTCTACTCATGCTATATTATTTTATTTATGCCTTCACATAGAAATATGTTATTATTAAAATATACTTTATTAAATTAATGACTTCTATAGATATTAACTACTTCTATTCTTATTTTGTCATTTATCATAGCACCTATATTTTATATATAAAAAAAGAAACTCAGAGATGCTTAGCAAATTGGCCATGATCACAGATACCAAATGATATTTGTGTGCATTTGCTTCCTCAACTCCCCTAAATTAAAAGTGTCTAGCTACTCATTTTCATAGAGAGAGTTAAGATTTCAGCCTCCAACAGATGGTTATTTCAATGTACTTTCTGTTGACACTGAGGAGAATGTTTATAAGATTAACTAGGATCAGCGATGTCATGAGGCATCGCTAGAGGAAATTTAATATAGAAGTCCATTATAAGGTAGTTCTTAAGAGGCAAAATGTTCTTGCATGCAAGCTGTCTGAAATATAAGAATAGAAACATTTTACTGGCATGCAGTAACAAGAAATGCCACTTTATATTATCAGATTTTAAAATGAAAAAATTTACATATTATGTTAAATTTAGCCAGCTCTATTATAGTTATTCAGTATTACTGTTTTATTCAAATCATTTTTTTTGCTGTCCATCAAAACCTAACATATAGAATAGAAGGTAAGCAATAAAATTATCATTTTGTACTATGTAGTACAAAACCTTTCCAGGCAGAAATAATAATTTGCCTTTTGTTACCTCTTTCTACTTTGAAGTCTTTTTAAAAGTGGAACTTTTTGAGCAATTGTAGATTTGCATGTATTTGTAAATCATGCAGAGAGAACCCGTGTGCCTTTACCCAGTTTCCCTCAATGTTACAAAACACTACAATATTACAGTCAGGACATTAATGTCAATACAGCCAAGATGCAGAACATTTCCATAACTACAAGAATTCCTCATGTATTATACTCATAATTACATATTCTCATGATATTTCTATAATTTTGTCATTTCAAGAATATTATATAAAGAGAATCATACAGTATGTAACCTTTGGGGATTGTGTTCTTTTTTTTCCAGTGCAATTCTTTGGATTGTTAAATGTATCAGTAGTTTATTGATTTTGTTATTCTTGAGTAATATCCTGGTATCAATGTACCATACTTTGTTTAACCAATCACCCACTGAAGAATATCTTGGTTGTTTCCAAAACAATGTAAAACTACAACTAAAGTTATATAGTAACATTTTATAGTGTAGTCCATGATCAATTTTGAGGGGTTTTTTGTTTTTTTTGCTGTGTGTGTGTGTGTGGGGGGGTTATGTGTGAAGGATTTAGTCCAGGGTCTCATGCATGCTAGGTGAGTACTATCAGATAACCGTACCCCTAGCACCCAGTTATTTATTATATAAATTGTGAAACTTAGGCCCCTCCCCTCCCCTCCCCCCCCGCTTTGTCTCTTCTCCCCTTGCCTCTTCTTTTTTATTTTTTTCCATTAAGTTTATTGGTACATTTTAGGCATACAATACAGTTACATTCATCATTGCAAACTTGTACCTTTACATGATGTATCTTGGTTCTTTTCTCCATTCCCCTGCCCTCCCTATTTACAAAGACTTTGTTTCCATTTTTTCCTTTTCTCATATTTTTCCTTTCCCTTCTTTCCTTTTCCCTACCCCTCCCACTTCCCCTACCCCTTTAGAGCTTTCCTACCTATTTCACATTATCAATTATACATTTTTTTTTTTTTTTGGTACTGGGGATTGAACTCGGGACCTTGGGCTTATGAGGCAGGCAGTGGAACCACTGAGCTAAATCCCCGGCCCTATCAATTATACATTTTGATCCTTATTTACACTTTCAGTTTCTCACACCAGAGAAACTATTTGGTATTTACACATGTGTGTCCTGTTTATTTCACTTAAGAGTATGGCCTCAATGTGCATCCATTTAGCTATAAATGTCTCTAGTTTCTCATTCTTTATGGCTGAGTAGTACTCCATTTTATGAAAAAACCCCACATCATCTTTATCCAGTTTCCAGTTGATGGGCACTTGGGCTGCTGCCAAGTTTTAGCTATTACAAACTATGTCACTATAAACATGGGTGCACATATATCGCTGTGATATGATTCTTTTGGAAAGATACTCAGCAGGGGAATAGCTGGGTCAAATGGGACCTCTAATCCTAGTTTTTTGAGGTATTTCCATATTGATCGCCAGGGTGATTGCACCAGTCTGCACCCCCACCAACAATGGAGAGGTGTTCCTTTCTCCCCACAACCCTGCCAACATTTGTTGTTGGTTGATTTCTTGATAGAAGCCATTCTTTCTGGGGTGAAGTGGAATCTCAGTGTTGTTTTCATCTGCATCTCTCGAATGACCAGTGATGCTGAACATTTTTTCATGTTTATTTGCTGCTTTTACTTCTTTGTCTGAGAAATGTCTGTTGATTTCAGATGCCCATTTTTGAATTGAGTCTTTATATTTGGAGGATCTGATTTTTTTCAGTTCTTTATGTATTCTAGATACTAGACCTTTGTCTGAGGTACTGCTGCTAAAAATTTTTTCCCATATTGTAGTTTGTCTCTTAACTCTGTTGGTGGTTACTCTTGCAATGCAGAAGCTTTTTAATAAAATGAGATCCCAGTTGCTGATTCTCTGTGCTCGTTCCCATGCTACTGAGGTTTTGTTCATAGTCTTTTCCTATGCCAATGTTTTCAAGATTTCTACCTAACCTAACTTCCAGCAAGTTTAGTGTTTCTGTTTTAATATTTAAATCTTTGATCCACTTTGATTTTAGTTTAGTGCATGGTGAAAGATATGGGTCTAGTTTTAATCTGTGGCAGGTTGAAATCCAGTTTTTCCAGCACCATTTATTAAAGAGGCTATCTTTCCTCCAGTGAGGGTGGTTGGCTCCTTTGTCAAAGATGAGGTGGCTGAGTATGTCTGGAGTTGTGTCTGCATCTTCTAATCTTTTTTTTTTTTTTGTACCAGGGATTGAACTCGGGTCGTTGTGCTTGCGCAGCAGGCGACGAAACCACTGAGCTAAATCCCCGCCCCTGCATCTTCTAATCTACTCCACTGATCCTGGGGTCTGTTTCTTTGCCAGTACCATGCTGCTTTTATCAGAGTAGCTTTGTAGTATAGTTTCAAGTTGGGGATTGTGATACCCCCATCATGTGTCTGTTGCCTAGAATTGCTTTTGCTATTCTAGGTCTCTTCTGGTTCCAAATGAATTTTTGGATTCTTTTCTGTGAAATATACTGTTGGGATTTCAATCACGACTGCATTGGTTTTTGTTTTCTAACACTGGAGTTGGACCCAAGACCTTTGCACTGAGCTACATCTGCAGCTCTTTTCATGTTTTATTTTAAGAGAGGATCCCACTCAGTCACTGTATCGGTCAGTTCTTACTAGAGGAACAGATTTAATGCAAGATATACAAATATGTAAGAATTTACAAGATTGGCTTACAATGGCCGCCCACAGAGTAAAATGAGGAAGAGTGTGAAAGATCTGTGTGTAGGTAGAGATCTGAAGAATCAAGTTGAAGGCCTGCAGCTCACTGTAGTGTCCCCAGCAAGTCCAAATAAGGAGGCCAAAGGGTCTGCATCATAAGACTGAAGAGTTGGTGCTGGCGGGCAAAGGATCTGTGCTGGAAGACTGCAAATGATGGCCAAGGTGAAGGCAAAGACTGGAGCTCTACTTGTACATCTCTTTTTTTATTCATGAAAAGAAAACCAAATTTCATAAGAGAAGAACAATGGTTAATACACTGTGCATCATTATCTTCAAAGTAGTTACTCAGAATACAAGACATAGACCAAAAACATTCCTACAAAGAAGAAACAAACAGATAATGACACAAAACTTCTGTGCCCTCAGCACTGCTGCTGAGCCACACATACTCAGTTTTCTAGTAACACTATATTTCCAGGATTATACAATATAAAGATTTGTATAGCATAACAAGAAACGGATTCCTCTTTCATGGGGCCATCAGTCAAGGACTGATGTGGTGATTTGAAGATGTCTGATTCCTAGGCTTCTACTTTTTTCACCTTCAATATGTATCTTGTACTGCAGTCTAGGGTAGCTATTCTAGATCCTTTAATCACATTAACATTCCCACCAGTTGGCAAAGGAAGGAAGAAATTAGAGAGCATTATGTCTTTTATCTTTAAGGCTCAAATGAAAGTTGTATACCACTTCAACTCATACCCAGCAGTAATCAAGGCTGAGAAGAACACTTTTTATCTGGTATGTACCTTGCTAAAACTTGGATGTTCTATTACTAAAGAAAAACATAGATCTTAGTAAATAATAGTACTGTCCCAAGGTGTGAGGGTACCATTGTTTATACATTTTTGCTTAATGTTTCTGTTTTCAAACTGACAGTTCAGCGCCACTTTCCTCTTTGCCCTGTGCCCTAATGCCTAAAACCTGCATGCTTCAATCTTTCAAAAAAAATAAATTTCTCATATTCTTCAGGAGGAAGAAAGGAATAGAATAGTGCTCTGACTGAGTGGTTCCAGGGGAAAAGACTTCAGACCTCAGTCTGGCTTACCGCATAAGTCCTCTGTGTAAGTCACCTTTCTGACACTGACAGAATACATAGGAAAATTAACCTTAAGAAGGAAAGTTTTTTTGTTCATTTATTTATTTGGAGGAAAGATTTATTTTTGTTCATCGTTTCACAGGTTACAGTCCATGGTCCCTTGGCCCCATCACTTTGAGTCCAAGGTGAAACCAGACATCATGGCAGGTAGTACATGGCAAAACAAAACTGGTCACCTCATGGTGGCCAGGAAGGGATGAGGGGGATGTCCACCATCTCCCAGTAATGCCATCAGATTAAGAATCCATTGAATATTGCTGCATTGTGGACAAAGACTTCAACATGAACATTTGGTGGACATTCCAGATCCAAATCATAAAATGCTCCTCTGGTACTTGATGCTTCCAAGGTTTAGAGCTTTCTAGAATATGCAGGGCATATTATCTCATTATCAAAATGTCCCCACCACAGTATCTTAAATTCTAGCTTCCTTTGTTCTACTAAATCAGATGCCACATCTCCATCTATATTATATCATCCAGAATTTGAAATATCTTACCAGTAGTATTTCTTTTTTCTCTTCTTGTCCTCTTGGTGTTGCCCCTTCACAATTGTTTACCATTTTGATGGAATTTCTTCAAGAAGAGAAAAGGCACATCGTTAATTGGCCATGTTTGACTGAAAGCTATTTACAGCTTTGTGTGAAATGTGCTTATCAACCATGCCTGTTTCTGTTGATGTTTTTAGCCTTGGCACTCTTAACTTTCAGAAGCAATTTGAGGAAGACAAGCAAAGAAAACTGAAGAGAAATTGGCTACAAGGAAGAGGACTGTCATGTCACAGAAGCTGTGAGGAGAGGGCTGGGGGTGGGGAGGGGGCGCAGGACCCCAGGCGGGGGTCCTGGAGCCGAGGGCCAGTTCCCATCCCCCAGAAGCATGGCATCGTGTGCTGAGGAGCCCTCTGAGCCTGCTGCCCCACTGCCTGCTGGGGTTCCCCCACTTGAGGATTTTGAGATGCTGGACGGGGTTGAGGACGCAGATGCTGAGGAAGAGGAGGAAGAGGATGATGATGACCTGAGTGAGCTGCCACCACTCGAGTGTTACACCCAGTGAGAGAGAACCAACCAGAGACCGATATTAAATCCACACAGGAGTTTATTACCGGCCGGGACCCAGGCCGAGCATCGGACTCGAGCCTTGACTTGGGGTTGACAAACATGTTTTATACACCTTTGAGGCCAACAGTTTCTAGGCCCCTCTATGGGATAGAACTAGTAAAGCAAGCAAAAGGTACAGAAGTGGAAGGTCCTGCTGTTAGAACATTTGTAAAACAATAGTTGATTAATTGTTGTTTCTTCTTTTTTTGGTACCGGGGATCGAACTTGGGACCTTGCGCTTGTGAGGCAGGCGCTGGAACCACTGAGCTAAATCCCCAGCCCAAATTGTTGTTTCTAAGAGACTCTCTAAGGGGAGGAGGGTTTTGTTGTTGTTGTTGTTAAGTTCTTTTATTGGTACATTGTAGGTATACAACACAATTACATTTCTCACTGGGAATTGTACCTTTACATAATGCATCTTGGTTCTTATTTTTTCCGCATTCCTAGCCCTCCCTTCATGCCCTCCACGCTTCCCTATTTACAAAGACTTTATTTCCATTTTTTCCATTTCTCAGCATTTTTCCTTTCCCTTCTTTCCTTTCCCCTGCCCCTCCCACTACCCCTACCCCTTTGGACCTTTTCTTCCTATTTTGCGTTATCGATTATTCATTCTAAGGTACATTTTAGGTATACAATATAATGATATCCATCGTTGGAAATTTGCACCTTTACATAATCTCTCTTGGTTCTTATTTTTCATCCTTGCCCAGCCCTCCCTTCAACCCCTCCACTCCTCTTTACAAAGATTTTGTTCCTATTTTTCCATTTTCTCATATCAATGCCATTCCTTTCTATCCTTTCCCCCAGCCCTCCCACTTCCTTCCCCTTTGCCCCTTTTCTTCCTATTTCACATTACCTATTATACATTTTAGTCCTTATTTACACTTTCAGTTTCTCACACCAGAGAAACTATTCAGTATTTATTCATGTGTGTCCTATTTATTTCACTTAAGAGTATTGCCTCAATGTGCATCCACTTAGCTATAAATGCCTCTAATTTCTCATTTTTTATGGCTGAGTAGTACTCCATTTTATTTAAAAAACAACATTATGGAGATACCTCAAAGAACTAGGACTAGAACTCCCATTTGACCCCACTGTTCCACTGCTGGGGATCTTCCCCACAGAATTAAAAGAATCATACCACAGTGATATATGTGCACCCATGTTCATAGCAGCACAGTTTGTGATAGCTAAAACTTGGAAACAGCCCAAATGCCCATCAACTGGAGACTGGATAAAGAAAATGTGTTTGTTTTATAAAAAGGGAGGAGGTTTTTAAGCTTCCTCCTTCTGAATTCACCTAAAGGGCAGGCAGGTGGGTCAAGCAGCAATATGGATTCTGTCTTGCTAACTAGGGTCTTTCACGAGGACATGGGACAGTCCCCAGTGGAGGAGGCTGAGCAGCCTGGGGTGCTGGCCCGAGAGTTCCTGGGCTCTGTGGAGCCTGTGGCTGCGCCAGCTCTGGCCCCCAAAGAGTGGCTGGACATTCTGGGGAACAGGCTGCTGAGGAAGAAGATGCTGGTCCCGGGCCCACCCAGCTCGGGCTGCCCCACCAAGGGCCAGGTGGTCACGGTGCAGCTGCAGATGTCGCTGGAGAACGGCACGTGGGTGCAGAAGGAGCCCAAGCTGGCCTTCACCCTGGGGGACTGCGATGTCATCCAGGCCCTGGACCTCAGCGTCCCCCTCATAGACGTGGGCGAGACGGCCATGGTCACTGCCGACTCCAAGTATTGCTACAGCCCTCAGGGCAGCAGGAGCCCCTACATCCCCATGCACGCGGCACTGTGCCTGGAGGTGACCCTGAAGACGGCAGTGGACCGGCCCAACCGGGAGCTGCTCACTGGCCAGGAGCACGTGGCTCTGGGCAACCAGAAGCATGAGTGTGGCAACGCCCACTACCCGCGGGCGGACTTCGTGCTGGCCTCCAACTCTTACGACCTGGCCATCAAGGCCATCACCTCCAGTGCCAAAGTGGACATGACCTTCGAGGAGGAGGAGGAGCAGCTGCTGCAGCTGAAGGTCAAGTGTCTCAACAACCTGGCCGCCTCACAGCTCAAGCTGGACCCCTGCCACGCCGCCCTTCTCTCCTGCAGCCTGGTGCTAGAGTGCCACCCCGACAACATCAAGGCGCTTTTCCGCAAGGGCAAGGTGCTGGAGCAGCAGGGCGAGTACAGCGAGGCCATCCCCATCCTGCGGGCGGCACTGAGGCTGGAGCCCTGCAACAAGACAATTCACGCTGAGCTCTCAAAGCTGGTGAAGAAGCATGCGGCACAGCGGAGCACAGAGACTGCCCTGTACCAGAAGATGCTGGGCAACCCCAGCCGGCTGCCTGCCAAGTGTCCCAGCAAGGGCGCCTGGTCCATCCCATGGAAGTGGCTGTTTGGGGCGACCTGTTGCCCTGGGGGCTGTGGCTCTCTCTGTAGTCATCCCTGCCAGGAACTGACCACCCAGGTGGCCGCCTCTCCCTCCTCACACCATGGGCCCCACCCCGTCCCTCCTCCCCCAGGCTCCCTGTCCACTGCCCGCTGGCCTGCTGGCCTAGCCCCTCCCCACGGGCCGGGGCAGGAAGGACTGTGAACGGAGTGACAGGCCTACGGAAGGCTGAGGACGGTGAGGTGTGGCCCGGAGGGAGGGAGCGGCCGGGGGTGTGTGTGTGTGGGGGGTGCTCCTCCAGACTGGCTCCCTGCCCCCACCCTGTTCCCAGGGTCAGGCCTCAGATTCTCTTTTCCACAGCCCCGGGCGGCCTGCCCCCAGCCCCGGCCCAGCACCAGCCCTCCCACCTGCCTATTGCCCTGTCCACTTCCCACAGTGAAATAAAGCCTCCCCCCCCACCCCCCCAAAAAAGAAGCTGTGAGAAGAAATTATTTCAAAAATAATAGAGTAGTCAGCTGTGTCCCCAATGTAGCAATATTTGATGGCATTATTAGGAAATGTTGGAAGATGAGACAGATAAGTGACCATCAGATTTGACGGCATGGACTTATTGGTGAGTTTGCCAAAAACTAGTTTCAATAAAGTTATGAGGATTCATGTAAAATGGATAGAACAGTCATCGATACCAGACATGGGATTAGAAAGATGGAAGAAGATTCATCAGATAGAACTGACCCTTCTACGCACAAATACTGTATTATCAGTTATACCTGCTCACTAAAAATTTTTGTATCCTTCAAAAAATTTTTGTAACACTTACTGGTTTGCACAAATTGTAGTTTGGTACTTGGTAATTTCATATTCATGGTAAATTTATAGAGCATAGCTACTGCAAATGACAAGAACTCTCTTCTTAAGTGGAATACTGTATGTGACTTGGTAATTCTTTAAATGTAAGGAAAGGGTTTCTGTCTTCAGCAAACAATGATGCCATTCATTAAAATGAGAAATAGAGGAAAAGCAACTATTTTTTAGTACCAGGGATCAAACTCAGGACCTTGCATTTGCGAGGCAGATGTGGCACCACTGAGCCAAATCTCTGGCCCTCAGAAAAGCAGTTTTGAGGGAAGAACCATAGGGATCAGAAATAATTTTAGTTATTGACATATTGAATTAGAGGTTCCTGAAAGATACTCAACTGAACATGTTAGTAAGTCCATCCACCTCTGGGATGGTTTAGGTTACAGTGCTCTTTGAATTCAGTCTGTATGTGTTACGCATGTTTTTAAAATTTTTTATTAGTACACGTTTGCAGTACCTAATGATTACATTCCTTGTGGGGAGTTGATACATGTACACAACATATCTTATTCTTTTTTCATCCCCTTTCTTTCCAATTGAGTCCCTATTCCTCCATCTCTAGGTCTGCTTCTCATATGCAAAAGCTCTGTATGTTTCCAATTGTCTATCTTTTACTTTGTCTTTAAACTATTTATACTTTGGGTTTCTCATTTAAGTGTGGTTTAAGTCTGATAGTTATTTATTTGTTTTCTAGTTGATCTATTTGTGATAATGAGGTATCAAGATCCTCCATTATAATCACATCAATGCTTATCTGGTCATTTATGTACATTAGTGTTATTTTATGCAGTTTTGTGCACCAGTATGACAATTTTTACCTTTTCCTGTTGTACTGTTCCTTAACCAATATGTAGTGACCTTCTTTGCCTCTTCTGATCAGTTTTGGCTTGAAGTTCACTTTGTCAGAAAATAGCATAGCTACTTCTGCTTGCTTTCAGACTCCTGTTGCATGGAACCTTGTTTTCCATCCTTTGAATTTTTAGTTCATAAGTTTCTTTTGGATTAAATGTGCTTCTTGCCCAGTATGTCCCAGACTTACAAATAATTCAGATTTGTTCTAAGTCTGACACAGTGACTGCATTGGCACAGCAGAGTTCACATGTTCCACGATGTTGGCCTTTAAGGTTTGTGTTCAGAAGTCTGCCGTAACTTTAATGGGTTTACCTTTATAAGTGATGTATTGCCTTTCTCTGTGTGTTTTTAAGATTCTGTCCTTATGTTGTACTTCTGGGATTGTGACTATGATGTGTCATTTTTGATCATCACTGTTTGGGTTCTGTATGACTGAGTTATCTGTTTGCTAAATTCTTTCCCCAATCTTGGCTCAGCTGTGTCTCCTAGTTCTGACACTCTTCCTCACATTGGTCACTTTTGCTGCCCATACTTTCAGTTTAATTTTTTATCTCCTGGGTTTCTTGTTCTTGTTTTTTCCCCATTTTCAAATGAAGATTTTATTATTCTGGATTTTTTTTCCCCCCTTTTACCACATCATATAATTCAGCCATTTGATCTTTTATTTCCTTCCTGTTGTTGCCCTGTGATCAGCTTTGGGAAAGCTGGGATTTTTGGAGGCATTTTGTTGCCTTGTTTTCTGTTGATTTTTAGGCTGAGGGTTAAGGGTCAATTTGAGTGGCAGTAATTTTTTATTATGAAAAAATGAAACCAAATTTTATAACAAAATAATCGGTGAATAACAACAGTTAATACACTGTGTATCATTGTCCTCAAGGTAGTCAGAGAACAAGACATAGACCAAAAAGATTTTTACAAAGAAGAAATAGCTAATTACAAAAAACTTGCTTTACAATGAAGATAGACTAGTGTGACAAATGAAACAAATTAGCATATTCATTAACATATTTCTCCTGGCTTGAACCTCTGGTGGGACGTGCATAATTGTCTCATCAGGTGGCTTGTACAGTAAAGTTAATAAAATTAAATTAATTTAAAAATCTGTAAATGGGCCAACTCTAGTTTATTGCTTGAACTTAAATAACTACTGCCTAAATATAAATATTAATACTGCTCATACCAATTTTTAAAATCATTACAGTAATCAACAAATTTATTTCATTACATTAAAAGAAATTTATTTATATTCATTAATAGTTTATCAATCATTAATTCTCTAAATTTTGACATGGAAATCTTATAAGTACCCCATTGCTGGTGTATATAATGTGGTGTATATCATGTGGTGTATATAATGTGTATATAATGTGTGTTTACAGCTGCTGTAACACAAATAGCTGTATTAGAAATGTTTTACACCATCTCAGTATTTTCCTTAAGAAACTATAATATGATGACATCTGGTATACTAAATCAACACTTTTCTTTGTGTTACTGTAATCAAAGACTTCCTGAGAAGTGTTACAATGCACCTGATGGGACAGTCATGCATGTAACACTGAAGTTTGCATCCATTTACTTACGGATGCCTCTAATTTATCTTTTTATATGGCAGCATTATACTCCATTGTATATAAATATCACTTTTTCCTTATCCATTCATCTGTTGATGGACATATGTGCTGTTTCCAAGATCTAGCTACATATTATAAATTGTGCTGCTGTAAACATAGGTATGCATGTATCGCTGTAATATGATTTTAACTCTTTTGGGAAGATACCAAAATGTTGGTGGGGATGTGGGATAAAATGGAAACATTTTATTAGTAGTATCAAGATCTATTTCGTAAGTGTATGCTTACCAGTACTATGATATTAGCTTTGCTTGCATTTTGGTATTTATCTACGTCTTCGAACTACTCAGTTTAATAGGCTTGGACTTGGTTGCTGTATTGCAAGGAGAGAATCCTTACAGGTTATGTCAACATCAGTAGATCCAACCATACATCAGTCATATGCATTAAAACTTGTGTTTTTAAAAACAATTTTACCTTTATCAGTGGCACATACTGAGTGTATTATACTGCTACTAACAGGTAGACTGTGACATGGAGAGAGGAAGGAAGGAAGGAGGTTGGAAGGGAAAAATGAAGATGATAATTCATTATGATGACAAGGAAAAAGAAAAATAGCAATAGATAAAAAACAGATGATCTGACTCTATTGGAATTATTTTATAGCTGAAGTGAGGGCTAGTGTTGAGGGGATTTGAGAATGTGGGAGCGGGAGGAAGGGATTCAGAGGGAATGTTATAGTTGGAGATTGGGGGAAGCTGTGAAAGTGTTAGAACGTATTACAGTAATATGTTGGTAGTTAGCTTATGTTTGGATTCCCTGTGCACAATTTTGGTGAAGGTTACCCTGACTTGCCCGTGAAAGGTACTATTAAAACACTGATTCATTCTTATTCTCTTTGCGCACATACAGACACCTCCGACATATAAGTCAGATGAAAGGAGAAATAAAAGAGGGGGAAGATAAAGGAATAGAAATAAAGAGTGGAAAAAGAGAATAGATAACCAAAGGGGGGAGAGAGGAAAGAAGAGGAAGACGAAAAGAAAAGAAAAAGCCAAGCAGTTGTAGAAACACAAAATCATAGCAACCTCGCAGTCCTGTTTGTATTAATTAATCCTGTCTGAGTTAAATTGCTGGACCCTCTTCTTCCCCATGCTTTGTTCAGTTGTCTGCTAGTGAGCAAGGTTGCTTGTAGACTCAGATGGCACTCTTGGTCTGCCTCCTGGCTGCAGGCTGTGTTCAGGGCATGGCTAACTATGGGCCTTTGCATTGGTCCAACCACCTCAGTTAATATTGGGAGGCAGGTGTAATTGGCCCAGCATCCAGTTCTTGGAGCAACAATAATGTTGATAGCACAAAGATAATCCAGATATTAGCATAAGGTAAAATCCAATCAAGGGCCACAACATGCCCGCACTGGTGATCATCCACAATAATAGGGTCAAAGACAAACCGAATGTTGACATACCATAATAGCCAATAAAAACTGCCACTGTACTACCCTTAACAGAAGAAGAGAGATCTTCAATAGCATTATAGACACAAAGACAAAACAAATATTGACATACACTAAATGTCTACTAAATGCAGCATTAACAATAGAACAAAGTTGTACAACCATTAACAATAGAAAATAATTCAATAATAATAGCATAAACTAAGTATCTGAAATTAATGCTTAATAGTAAGTGGTACTAATAAAAATGAAGGCATTGGAAAGGGAAAAATGAAAGCAGTAAAATTTGAAAAATAACAGGAAGATGAGAAAAAGGAAAAAAGTTAGATGAAGGATCCAATTAAAGAGTAAAAGAAAATTAATAGATTTAGGTTAATATAACAGAGCAAACAAGAAAACAAAGAAAAATGATGAAAAAGAATAAAAGAGCAAAAGAAAGGAAAACCAAACCCTGAAAAACCAACAAACAAAAAGGTAAATGAGTAAAATTTCATGTGTTTGAATGAGTGCTCTGTTTTCAGGACTTGCACTATTGAAATCCACAGCTATAGGGGATGGAGAATGGGTGACTACTAAGTCCTACTTTGTTTCCTTACTCCCTTTTTGTGTGAGTGAGTTGAGTCCTGTCCCACCCTTTCTGCAAGGCATGGTCAGTCATGTGGTGTCTGCCCTAGGGGGGATACATTCCCTTCAGCTGCTCCAGTGTCCCTGTCCTTGGAGCTGCCACCTTCTTGCCTACCCCCACCCATGGAGCTGGGGTTAGGTGTCCAGCCTGCTTTCTTCTTGTCTCTGTGTTGTCTTCAGTTTCTCCAGTTTCTATGTGATTTCTCATTTTTCTGTGAACAGTTTTTTTTTTGGTTGCCAGAGTTTTCTTCCTTTTCTTTTCACTAAGTTACTGTTTTCACTGTTGACAGTCCATGCCCTGAACAGGCTGTGATATGCTGCCCAACTTTACACTGCCATTTTAACTCCAATGCATGGTTTTTAAACCAGAATGTGGGATGAGATCAGCCATGGATAATGTGTGCAGTAAGAATGGATAATAGTCTAGAGCATAATCTTTAGAAATGCCAGTAGTGATGAGATGAGTAAAGGAAGAGCATGCCTTTAAAAAGGATCCTAAAAGCTGAGTGCAGAGAGGAAAAAAATTTTAAAAATTAAAAAAAAAATAATACAAATAGTTAGGGGTGGGGATTTAGCTCAGTGGTTCTGGCGCCTGCCTTGCAAGCGCAAGGTCCCGCGTTTGATCCCCGGTACCAAAAAAAAGAAATTCAATTCCTCAGACATCCTAGTCACATTTCAAACGCTAGGCAGTCCATTGACTATTCTATTGGAGAGTATAGATAGACAACACTTTCACTATTGTAGAAAGTTATATTAGTAATCCCCTAGACATTCAAATCTTGCCAGCTGTCTCATTAATGTTCTTTATAGCAAAGGAAAAGAAAAAACAAATAGTTTTTCTGGTTCAAGATCTATTGCATGATCATGTTACATTTGGTTGTCAAGTCTATTTAGTAGCCTTTAACCTGTAGTGTTTTCTCAGAATGCATTTTTCTTTCAGGAGCTTAACATTTTTAAAGAGTTATAGGCCAATTATTTTTTAGGATGTCCCCCATTCAGAGTTTGTCTTGTGTTTCCTCAATATTACTTTTGGGTAATAGATTTTGGGGGAAAATACTACAGAAGTACTATTGCATCTTTTTCAGTGCATTGTATTTGAAGGCCTGTGATACCAGTTTTTCCCATTACTCTTTGATTTATCAGGTTTCTCCATGGTAGAGTTGGAGAAAGTATTTTACACCTTACAATCAGTAAGTATCTTGTGAGGACATATTTTAAGACTCTGCAAATACTTTGTTTTACTGTTGATGAATCTTACTTGAAACAATTAGGGTTATTTGTGGAATGGTATATTTTTTCTTTTCAGTTTTGAATTTTGTTTTGAATTAATTTAGATTTAGTTTATTAATTAAGTATTTTTGTGGTACTGGGGATTGTACCCAGGGCCTTTGCCCTGAGGTATATGCTCAGCCTTTTAAAAAAATTGTTTTTCTGAGAGAGTCTCACTAAATTGCTAAATTGCCCAGGCTGGACTCAAACTTGCCATCCTTTTGCCTTACCTTCCCAGACTGCTGGGATTACAGGTATGCACCACCACACCTGATTAGATTTATTTTTAAAAGTTACAGGAAGTTGTACCTCTTTTTCCCCAAATGTTAATGTCTAACATAATCATAATTATTGTACAGCATATAGAAAACAGAAAATTATCATTGATAAAATATTAACGCAATTTACAAAATTTAAATTTTGCCAATTTTTCAGCTGTCTTTCATAGCAAAAGAAAAATGTCATTCAGAACTTTTCCAAATGTCCTACTGTTCTCATTTTGATCTAGTATCTCTAGTATTTAGTTGTTGTGTCTCTCTGAACCCCTTCCTCAGACTTTGTTTTTATTTCATGAAAAAATGGTGATATTTTCCCTCATTCCGACATTAATATTACATTTATTAGTTCCCTATGATGAATGTTATCGCTTGCATATCTAAAATTTACCAATAAATGTTTTGCTTAAAAAACAAAAAGTAAATAAAATAAAATGAAAAAAAAATTAGATGGAACTATAGTTTAAAAACTTTCCCTTTTCATTTTACTTACTATTGTTAATAAGGGCTAATAGGGTCCTTCATTCTGTGTTTAAATTCCATTACTATTAGTTATTTTGATTTAACATTATCCTAGATTTGACCAATGAGAGATCTTCAGGCTGGTTTATATTCAGGCTGAACATGTCACCTGATAAAATGGGACAGCATTGTTTTGCAGTACTGCTAAAATTTAATTAAAAGCTGTATGAATTATGGGCATTCTTTATTAGCTAAATATCTTAAAGCTATTTAAAATATTTAAATCATCATATATAGTTCTAAAAGGCAAGGTTATTTGTTATGTGAATGTATCTCATTTCTAGATTATTCTCTATCTCATTACTGAAAAAAGATTTCCTTTCTTTTTCTTTCTCTGTTTTTCCTTGTTTTTTGTGTGTGTGTGTGTGGTGCTGTGTGAGACCTAAGTGACTCCATTTTAAAATTTGGCTCCATCTTAGAGTGAGGTGGCCCATGTACTTTGCCCACCTGCTTGTGATAGTGTTCAGCCGTCCCCTGGCAACAGCTAATCAGTAGTTACCCTAATGTCCCAGGTGTTCTTTTCAAATAGCTTGAGCAACCGTTTGCAGCTTGGGTGCGCAAGGCACAACCAATCAGGTTTAATTGCCAATCTAGAACCTTGCTGTAACCAGTATAAAAACCCCTGCTGATTTGGAGTCAGGGCTCTCAATCTTGACCCGCTGCGTCGGTGACGGTTGAGAGTCCCTGCTCGAGCTGGAATAAACGACCCTTGTGTGTTTGCATCGGAATCGGCTCCTTGGTGGTCTTTGGGGACCTCGCGATCTAGGCACAACAGCTGGATGTTGAACCCAGAGCCTCATGAATACTAAGCAAGCATCTAGTACTCAGCTACATCCCTAGCCTTCAAGATGTTTTCATTAGCTTCAAAACTTTGTAGCTGTTTAACTTGGGCAAACATTCACTATTTTTTCACTTTTCAATTTTGAGGAAGGCTATCATAGAATTAGCATTTATCTTGTTTTTGTGTGAGTGTATGTGTTTTGTTGTTTTGCTTGTTAAATATCTTCACTAAGGTCAGTGCTTGTGAGTCAAGGTCACATGGGGTTAGACTTGGCAGTTCATTCATATGAAGAAGTGTCTCTCTGTTAGGATCCTCATCTCTGTTGGAGGGGTATTTGAAAGTAGGGTAGGGACAGCTTCCTGGAAAGTCAGAATTGTGCACACACTGCCTAGCAGTGTGTTTGGCAACTCAGCACTCAGTAGATATTTACTGGATGAATTAATAACGGGCAAGGAGAGGCTCACCACCCTATTTCTTTTTTTTGTTTGTTTTTTTGTTTGTTTGTGTGTTGGCACTGGGGATCGAACTCGGGTCCTTCTGCTTTCAAGGCAGCTGGTGGCACCACTGAGCTAAATCCTCGGCCCTCTCCCTATTTCTTTTATGTTTAATTTTTAGATCATTTTTTAGTCATTGTTCACATGTGGGCCAATTTTTCTCCTGACGTTCTGCTGTCTGAATATTTATTGTTATCAAAACATTTTAAAATTACCTTCTGAGGGGAAACATGGATTGAAGCTTTCAAAAAAAGAATGGGAGTTTTATGTAAAAAAAATCAAGTGGTTTGTTTTCTCCCTTGCTGGCAGTCTTTAATATGTTAATTGGATGCTGTCACTCTCTTGGAGGTGGGAGAATACCCATATTTTAAAAACTTACTTAATGATAAACCAATTTTATCATTTTTCTCATTTTCTAAGTGATTATGATGAACAGTGGTAATTGCTCATCTGCTCTTTTAAAAATCTGTTTTAAGTTTCTTTATACTAATTGTTTTGTTTTTATTTTAATCATTTTTAAAAATTGATCTACTTTATATGCTTAAAATGAATTTTCTTACTAATCTAGACAGCCTTTTCTCAGCTAACTGTCATGACCTCAAAAGTTCATTGATTTCTCAAAAAGCTGAGCCTGTGCATTAGAAATAGCCTTAAGGAGATTACTCCTCTAAACATTTGTCACATACTTATTAGGCAAATTTAGTGCAAATTTTCCAAAACATTTAAATCTTTTGTAAGGCATTCTACACCTTGGTATGAGATGTTTCATAACCTGCTTAGAAAAAGTAGTAGAAATTTCAAATATTCAAAGAATGTTGAGTCAGTCTCTTAATGACAAAATTATACAGAGTAAGAAAAATGTCTATAGAAATAGAACCAAGAGGAGTCTATATAAATAGTAATGTGAAGCAGAGTGAATTCCTTTTTAGCTGTAACATCACATTTTTTGCATGTTGCACACATTGTTTAGCTGTTTCTAAACACATTTCCATTTACGTCACTTGTAAAAATTGCCTAGCCTCATATTCTGGAAAACTGACAAAGTTGTAATGAACAGATGCAGATTCCATAATTGTAATTGGCTTTTACTATAATTTGCTGGCCCATGCATCACTAATTATTTCTATTTTTCACCTTACAAATTTGAAAGGCTTTCTCTCAGGGTGAAGCATTTTTATTGCCTTTTTAAAAAATCAGACCTTATTACATAATAATGTATAGGCTCTCTGCTCACCTATATTTAAACTTAGAATTTTTTGAGTGCCTTTTTTACATTCTGTTGATTTTTTACTTCACATAATCTTTTAATTTTCCTTCTGCATGTCTCAGAGAAGCACACTGGTTTAAAATGTAGGCCCCTTTATATTGCATTTTTCCTGTTATTAATGATTTCTTGTTTTAAAATGAGATCTTATAGAATATAATTTACCTATTTTGCTTTTTACAATCAAGGCTATGTTTGGAATGAGTAATAAATATTAATGGAACCCCAAGTATTAACAAAAAAGATATATTTTTGTATTACTTTATTTTGATAGAATTTCCCAACAATACCATTGCAACAACTGTCAGTTTTCAAAGTAGGACTTGGTGACTCTCTGATGGGTTTAAAGGGAGCAGATAGTATGCCTCTATGTACAATGCATGTGCATTTTCAGATAAAATGAAATAAATCTGAAAAATCCTAGCCTATAATGGTTTCTGACTACTGGTTAATTTTGTTCAATAAGCAGAGAAGAGACTATTTATTCATGAAAAATGACTATTTTAATTATTTTTCAGTGTTTATAGGTTCTATTCATTAAGTACCAAAATACAGAGCAAGCGTTTTGGCATATTGTTGCTCGCTGTAAGGAAGATTTAATAGCTTGTTATGGACTATTAATATAAACAGAAGTCATTTAGAGTTCAGATATATATTTAGAACTAACACGTGTGCAAAAAGATACAAAGTGAATCAAGAAATTCTAGAAAAGGTTGTTTGAAAGGAGAAACTGCTATTTTCAAGCTCACATTGCTTAAATAAATATGGACAAATGATTTAAATGTTTTCTTTGTTTTGAAAATTTTTGATGAGCCACAAATAGCAACCTAGAATTGACAGAATTAAGTCAGTGAAAGTATGAAACTTTCTATCTAAAATAATAGTTACAGAATTATAATGTAATTTAATTTCAAGGGTAGTCTAGGAATCCAAAGTGGTTATGGTAGTTGTATGAGATGATTATAAACTAGACAAAACTCTCTGAGATTAGTAGTAAAATGCTGCTTGTTACTCTTCATAACAGATTTTAAATAATTATAATATAGTTTTCTCTGACTTGCAAATGTCTTTGTAACACTTTTTGCATAAAGAAGAAAAAAAACACCTTCGATTTCCAGATACCTATTGAGCAAATCTTAATAGGAATTCAAGTGAACAAGTTGTTCAACTTCTAATTTGGTGAGTAGTCATTATAATATAGAAAGCACAGACTAGGTAGGTTTGATGCATGAATTTTGCAGCATATGGTAAACTAAAACCCTGGTGACCTTTGGGTCTTGTTGATCACATGCATGAAGATGATCACCTGCTAATCTCTAGTCATCACTGGTACACCCTTATGCAGCTGACAGATGGTTCTTACTTATGCTACACTGGCTCTTTTGGAAAATGTTTAAACATTTAATAATAATTTTATAATACAGAATTATAAAATAATGAATATTTATATCAAATGAAGACAATTTTAAAGTAAGATTTAGCATTGTCAATATATATATATATGTCCATATTTTTAAAATTCTAGACATCAATCATTTTCTGAGAGTCATAGACATGAATGACTGTGTTCAGCTTGTCACTGCACAGAGATACACATGTGCTCACACATGTGAGCTCACGTTTTCATATGTACACTATGTGTTATTTTCTTGTAGGACTCATAAATCTACTTCTCATACTTTGGTATAAAAATTCTGGGATCTTGTTAAAATCCAGATTGTGAGTCAATAGTTGTAGAATGAGATTTGGGAATCTGCAATTGCAGTGGCTCCCAGCTCATAAATAATTTAGCTACTTAAAGGTCAACAAATTTTTTTGTAAAGGATTGGTAGTAATGTTTATGCTTCGCAGGCCGAGAAGCAAAACTGAGGATATTATGTGTGTACTTACATAATAAGAAAAAGAAAACAGATGCCCACAAATTTTTTGTTGATCAAGTACAATTAATAATCATACCGCAAAAACATTTTTGTGGTATAATGATGTAATAAAAACACTACTTAGTAATACAGTGTAATCATTTATTGATGCAACTACAGAAACAAATCTCATAACCATTATGCTGAGTGAAAGAGGACTTACACAAAAACTACATACCACGTAATTCCATTTATATGAAGTTCTAGAAAATGTAAGCCAATCAATAGTAACAGAAAGCTGATCATAGTTTCCTTAGGCTGGGAGTTATGGGAAAGCTTGATGGCACAGGTACCTAAAGGTGCTGTTTGAATAATGGAAATGTTCTGTATTTTGGTTGTGGTAATAGTAATGAAGGTGCTTTATGTTTTCCAAAACATATCAAACTCGGGGAGACCAGCCGACATACTATGATGACATTCACACCGTAAAAAGGTCTATGTGGCTAGGAACTAAAGGACTATTGCCAACAGCTACGTGAGTGAGGCATCTGGGAGTAAATCCTACATCTTAAGTGGGCCTTCAAATGACTTTAGACCTTGATACAACTGTATAAGAGACTTGTATCAGAATCACCCAACTAAGCCATTCCCAAATTCCTATCAATAGAAACAAAAATGCCTAATAGTGAGAAATTATTTTCTTTTGTTCCTAAAAGTTAACAAATCTAACTGCCACAACCACTAGACCTAAAACTGCACTTTAGTTTTAGCACATATGAAGAATTATTAGCAGACAAAGGTCAGTATGCTCCCTGAAATTCCATCTGATTCCCTCTGCATATGATAGCCCATCTCCTTGACTTAATACATGCCTACTTTCTGTAACTTTTTGGCACACGTTGGCTCTGAATAGTCTTCAAATATGGATGAAGTGGTCAAACATTTTTATAAGTGTATAGTTTTAAGCTATCTTAGTAGTGTTAAACCATTTCTACTTTATCTAACATTACTTAGTAGCTAAGTTTATAAAAAGAATTGAATGAGGAGGCAGATGTTTCCAAAGAGGAGGCTCTTTGTTCGGAGTTAGATGTCCGTTCAAATCCTAATATTAGACATGTGATCTTCAGCTAGCTTCATAATCTCCTAGACTGAATTTCATGATAAGTTCAAATTGGTGATAATTATTTAGCATATTATCTGGAACTCAAAAATGTTAGTTATATATCACTATTGTTATCAAGTGACAATTACAGATTTAATGCTGTAGGGCTAAGCTAGCTAACTCTTGGTGAACTGTTATTCTAACCAGAGTTTTCAGATTTGTGTGAAGAGAAATCTGTTTCCTTTATTCAAAAGTAAATACTTTGTTGATGGTAGACCAATAGGGTTGTCTTTATTGAAGATGGCATATAACATAGAAATTTGAAATAAGGGATTTATGCTGCTGACATTTTGACTAGAAATTTTACCAAATTGTCACTGATGGATTATGCCAGCTTGACTTGATGCAAGAGTTTGAATTCTGAGATACAAACATATAATAAGTACCTTTGTTTACCATTTATTGGCATTATTACAGTGGCAAGCACACTGTATGCAGTGTGTAAATATTGCCTTATTAATATTAGCTTAATTGCTGTAAGTTGGGAGAATTAAAAATGAATAGCATTCTTAACTTTATAATGTACTACCATATGGTATCTTGAAGTTTAACAGAGGAAGAAACTAACTCATGGCTATTAAACATCATTTTTTTTACTGTCTTAATTGGTACAGATTCTAAGATGAAGTTCACATTAGAAGGATAATTATAGTTTTGACTCTGCCGAAGCTTAGTGAACACAAAACTTCATATACATCTTTATTTTCTTTTTCTGTTTAGTTTTTGCTTTTAAGCTGTTTGTTAAATGAACTTTTTCTTATTGTTACAATAACATGTCCCTTCCCTACCCCACACTTCAGGTAATAAAACAAAACAAAAATTACATATAGTTCTGCTTCCCACAATACTCACTCAATATTTCAGTCCATACTCCTATGGGCTCTATTTTAAAACATATCTACGTACATACTTGCATATATACCTAACACAGATATGTATGTACTTACATACCCACCCCAATAAACATGCCAAGAACACATTTTTCCATTTTAGTGTATTGAACTTATAGTGTCACTTTAATTATCAATTGCCAAGTGACTTCTCTATTAGGGTTCTTTTTAAAAAAGTGTTCTTCTATATAAGACATAAGATATAACATGTTAGCATATGTACAGCATATACATAATAAAATCCAGCAATACTTTTAATTCAGGTACTTTTTTCCTGTCTTATGAATTTAAAAAATTTTACAGGGTAGAATCTCATTTTTTTTCTTTTTGGCTTACTTTTGGGGCTAAGTTTAGATAGAATTTTCACTTCAAAGTTATGTAGGTGTTTATATATTTCCTAGTTCTCTTACACTTTTATTTTACATTTCGCTCCTTAATCCTTTGGTAAATATTTCAAGCACTTCCAAATCCAAATCTGGAGTATAGGGAAGGAGATGTGTAGATAAAACCAGTAACCATTACTTACATTTCACTGTACTGAAATATTTTCACAAGAACCTTGCAAGTCCTAAAAGTCTAGAGTTAAGAGAATCATTCCCCTCATCCTAATCTTTAGATAGTATTTTTGAAAACAAGTGTAAGAAATCAAAATACACCATTCTGAAATAAAGGTCATTTTGAGTTGAAGACACTTGAAAAATACCAACTGCAAGGAAGGACGCTCTGATCTCCATTCCATTCTTACCTAAAAGTGGGTCCTAAAATTCCCGTGACAAAGGTGCCCTCCCTCAACCAGGAAGAGAAGAACATTAACACTGGAGATTAGGACTTGATGTCAAAATGAACCTGTACAAAGCTACTAAAATAACTTTTATCTTCCATTACATTTCCCCATATATTTTCTAGTTGCTGTCTCTCAATTTATTGCCCCCAGTCCAAGCCCCTTTGCCTTGATACATCCTCATAATTTATCAGTCTTTGTTTCAAAAGACTGTATAAACCTTTGGGCCCAACAGCTTCTTTGGCTCATTTTCCTTAAAAGGATTCCTATACATGTCAATATATTAAATAAAACTTGTGTGCTCCTCTTCTGTTAATGTTTCTTATGTTAGTTTAATTCTCAGGCATAGCTATGGAACCTAGGAGGGTAGAAGGAAATTTTCTTCCTCTACACAAGAAAGGAAACTTATTTCTTCCTCTGCCTTAAGGTAGTCAGTGATTTTTCACAGAGCTTAAGATTGCAGTCTTCCAAACCAAGCCCTTTTGGAACTGAAACAAAACCATTTTTCTCCTTAATGAGCACTTAGATCTTGGAAATGAAAGCAATATTATGAAGATTTTATTTTGGAAATTAGAAATAGGAATCAGGTCGCTTTTGTTATTACAGTAACAGTCCTGGGGATTGCAACTTTATTGGTGGTTTAATTTTAATGTTTTTCATTCCTACTATTGTATGATAGCATGGATAGCCAAAGACTAGCATGATTAGTCCAGAGTCTACTTAGGAGCCTGACGTGATCCACTAACAGTCTGGGGGAACAAAAACGGAGCCCAGCTGCATCCAAAAGGGCTTTCTCAAAGGCCTTGTCTGCTACTTCACCAATGTAATCCAAATATGCAGTAGAATCCTTGGTATATAGGTATTCTAATAATAATAATTATATTATTATTAGTTCAGCTGACATTTATATGACTTCGCATTTAAACAATGTTATATGACTTTTAAGTATATTGATTTACTCATTCTTCACAACATATGAGATATATATTGTTAATATTCTTATATTCACAGACAAAGACACTGACGAACAGGAGTTAAGTGACTTTTCTAAGCTCTAGTGGCTATTGACTTGCAGAGTCAAGATACAAATTTACACTAACTGGCTTCAGAGTTCAGCTCTTAACCATTAACTTCATCTTTTATTTGTTTATTGTTTATGATATTGAATGAATCAATGAAGCTCACAAGTGAATTGTCAAAATTAAAACATTGTCAGAAAAGAATTCAAGGTAATGGTTAAAAGAAATGATGTATTTTCTACCAGGAAGGTCAGGTGAAGAGATGGTAAAATGAGAATCTAATATTAAATGTTAGATAAATGTATGTATTTTTAAACTTTTCTTTTTTTGGTACTGGGGGATCGAACTCGGGTCCTTGTGCTTGCAAAGCAGGCGGCGGAACCACTGAGCTAAGTCCCCAGCTATTTTTAAACTTTTTATACTTTTTTACACTTTTTACACATTTTAACACTTTGATTCTTATCATTAAATGATTCTTTTTTTCTGATGTCAATTGTCATATCTCAGAATAATTTACTGCAATTTTATTGACTCTCAAAGATTTCTCAGTATTCAGACATTATCAACAAAAAGCAAGCTCTCCAACTCTGCTCAGATTAGAGCATGCAGTTAAACATTTTTGTATGTTTATTACTGATATTTGACTGACTGTAATATTTACATACATTCCAGTATTTTTGACCTGCAGGAAATTCCCCTTTAATTTATTCAGCTAGCAAATACTTACTGTAATGTGATCTAGGAACATACAATTTATCATAACCACTATTATGTGAAAAAGCAAGAAAAGCTTCAAAACGGTTTCGTGTCTTTTAAAAATTTATTCCACTGAAGGTCTTTTAAAAACTGAATTCAGTATGATCTTAAAAGTTAAGAAAGTAATATAAGTATCTTAAGCTAAGAAAATAAACATAGACCTGACTCATGCCAAGTATGTATTACCAGAGCTAAGTCACAGTCCGGGTCTTCATTACATATTTGTTTTGTTCTCTTGCCTTTATAAAATGATGATAATTTTTATGTTCAAAATTTGGGCAAAAGGGCAGATGTTCACATGTGATTTATGATGCTGATGTATTCTGCCTCTCTGTACTGGAACTAACAGAACTTACAGTCTGTTTAAAGATCTTCCAAAGAAATTAAGAATTGGGTATTTTCAACTCATAATGTATATTTTCTTTATTTTTTTCATAATGTATATTTTCAACATCAGTTATGGCTCCAAAACCTTACATACAACTGTGACAAAGTTATTTTGTGCTACATTAAAATAAAATCATAAGTTTCACATTATGTACATTTTAAAGCATGTTAATATTCTTACAATTTTTAGTTCAGCCTGGAGAATATCAGAATGCTTTCCATTATAAAGGTAATTCATGCTCATGATATGATGTTCTCCTATTGCAGAACAGGTTGAGTGGGAAAAGGTTTTTAAAAAGCCTCTTTCTCGTTACTTAAAAAATTTCCATGCATATACATATATGTCTCTTTTGGTTAAAAAAAGGACATAAAGTCTATTATTTTTTATATTTTCTTTTTTTATAAACTCCATTATTAATTAAAATATCACAGATGTGTCTCTACAAACAAGTCCTCACGGTATTTACGACAGTTAAGTGTCACAGAAAAGTTTTCAGGTATCTGTGCCTTTTGTTGCCCAGATTTATCACCTAGGAAACTAACTGATTAAGAAGCCAGCTACCACCAGAATAATCGTTTAGCTACCTTTTGTCTCAGTCACAGTTTTTCATATCAAATTCTGTAGTTTAATAAAAAGATATTGTTCTGTCATCAAACAAGGGCATTTTCATAATTCTATGATATAGTATTATAGTTCCTATAGTAAGATATTTTTCATATTTGTTAACAGCTATGCAAAATAGTTTTGAAAAAACAAAAATGGTTAATTTTAATGTTCTTAAAATTAAGAACATCTGTCCATCAAAAGACAAATAGAAAAAGATGAAAAGATAATCCACTGTGAAAAGATACTTTCCACATATGGCTGACAAAGAATTAATGTTCGCAACATATGAAGAAGTCTACTCGTCAGTTAAGAAAAAGAAGGACAACTCCATTGGAAAATGGGCAAGAAAGTTAAACTAACATTCACAAGAAGTTATTGAAATGGTCAATAAACTGCCTAAAAGATATTCAAGGTAACTACTAATTAGAGGAATACACATTAAAACCACAGGTCCATGCTACCGTAAACCTACCAGCTTGTCCTAAATTTTAAAGTCAGAATATCAATACTGACAAGAACATAGAACAACCGGAACACTTTTGTACTGCTTTTGAGAGTACAAATAGATGAAAAGCATATTAGAAAACAGTTTAATGCTGAACATGGTGATGCATGCCTGTAGTCCTAGTTACTCAGGAGGCTGAGACAGGATGATCGAAAGTTCATATTTGGTAAGACCCTGTCTCAAATTTTTTAAAAGACCTAGGAGCATAGCTCAGCACTCCCTGGGTTCAACCTCAAGTACTGAAAAAGAAAAAAATTGACAAATTATATAGTAATATAATATAATTTTGACATGTGTGATATACATATATGCACAATGCATATTTACCTATTTAGTACATTACACACACACATGCATGCATGCACTCACACACACATATACTAATAGAAACTCCGGCCACCTATACCAAGAAAATTGTGCAAAATAGTTGTTAGGGTCACTGGGTAAGGGAAGAACTGGAGATAAGCCAGTGTCCATCAACATTCATAGTATTTTTTCACTAATATAAATATCAGTGTTTAAAAGTAACAATAAGTTGATTAGGAATACAACTGGATGTGGTACAACCTTTAAAAATAGCAAGAAAATGAAACACAAAATTGAGAAAAATACTATCTCTGAGGGACAAAGGGGAAGTGAGGGCAGGAAGAGGAACCTGGGATTTCAATGACCATGTCATTGTTTTCTCAAAAATTAGGTCATGGTGTGTAAATACCCATCTTGGTTATTCATTATATGTTATTTATATACTAATATAAAACAAAATGAAATTACTAGAAAAATAGAATTCAAAAACCTAAAAATGGTTATTTTATAAAACTATGTTATTGCCTCCTCTGGGATATTAGCTGCATTTCATCTAGATTTAACAGTCTAGAGAATGAGTTGGAGATATGCATGTGGCTATTTCCAGCATATGAAATATTCCAATAATTAGACTTTAACAGATCAATATTTAAGAGTATTCTTAAATGTTCTTTGATTTACAGAATTTTTCTCAAAGTTAGGGTAATATTTATACATTTCTCAGAAGTATTATGCATGCTTTAAATAATTCAAACATATTTAGAAATTGCCATTCTTAAATACTGTTTTCAAAGTAAAGTAAGTGTGATTATATTATTGATATGTTATTAGGTTTTGCTGAGTAAAGCTGTTTCCACACATAAACATCTTGGCCACCTGCAACTGTTTGTCAGTAGACTTGGTTTGAGAACACTAGTAGTAATTGTAAACTTAGGAATGTGTGACAAGCTAACAGCCAGCTGTGCATATCCTGACTTTTTCCAGGTGTTAAAATAAATATGACCATTTGGCTCACTTGTAACTCAACAAAATATTTCATGATTCATTAGCTTAAAAATCCATTTATAATTTTTATTGGAGTAGATAATGTTATATTCATTTGAAATGACAAAATACATGTCCAGAAATATTTGTATTATCATTACATATATTCCATGGTCATTTTACAAAATGAAAGAATTCAAATGTAATGGTTGTATAAATTTTTAATTTTTTTCACAGGAAAGTACTAGTGAGTCACTTTGTCTATAGGGATCAAAAAAAAAAATGAAAAAAGAAAAGATGAAAGTATACTTTTTGTTCAGTCAAAATTCAACTTGCCTTGGTAGAATCAAGTTCCAAAGTGATGTAAGCATTACTTTGGTACATATCATGTATTTGATAATTTCCTGATGATTACTAGTATTTACCATACACCTGCTGTTAGGTATTTGCCTTGGGTAACTACTGATTCACGCAAGGTTCCTGAGGGAGAAAATTTATCCCTGTTCTATATTCCATTAGAATAACATGCAGCTTCACACATTCCAGTCTATACTGGATTTTACAAGGTGTAATCAACAAATATGATGAATTAAAAATTATTATTAACTTATATTTAAATAATATTATTTTTGAAATATTATCATATTAGCTTTTCCGCCCCCCCCCCCCCCCCCCCCCGGGCTCGTGTGCCGCTCCGGCTGCTCCGCGCTCGCTCTGCGCTCCGGGCTCCTGCTAAGCTAGCGCGGCCGCGGCTCCCTTCAGCCACTATCATGATTACCTTTCGGGACCTCATCAGCCATGATGAGAAGTTCTCCGACATTTACAAGATCCGGGAGATTGCGGGCGGACTGTGCCTGGAGGTGGAGGGCGAGATGGTCAGTAGAACAGAGGGTAACTGATGACTCACTCATTGGTGGAAATGCCTCCGCTGAAGGCTCGGAGGGCGAAGGTACCGAAAGCACGGTAGTCACTGGGCTGGATATTGTCGTGAACCCTCACCTGCAGGAAACCAGCTTCACAAAAGAGGCCTACAAGGAGTACATCAATGATTATATGAAATCAATGAAAGGCGAACCTGAAGAACAAAGACCAGAAAGGGTAAAGCCTTTTATGACAGGGGCTGCAGAACAAATCAAACACATCCTCGCTAATTTCAAAAACTATCAGTTCTTTATTGGTGCAAATATGAATCCAGATGGTGTGGTTGCTGTCCTGGACTACCGTGAGGATGGTCTGACCCCATTTATGATTTTCTTTAAGGATGGTTTAGAAATGGAAAAATGTTAATGGATTCCATGGTTACCTTGGATCAATAACTTGACATAACTGGCTGCTGCTTGTCATCCACACAACACCGGGATTTTAGACAAATGGGACTGATGTCATCTTGAACGCTTTGTTTATTTTGACCGTGCTTTATTTGGAGTGGAGGGATTGTTTTTTAGGGAAAAAAAACATGTCATGTAGGTAGTCTAAAAGTAAAGAGCATTTAAACTAAAAAATGTATATATTATACTATTAACTTCCAGAACTGCTTCAGAAAGTGGCAAGAACAATGGCCTAGTGTGTTCGAAGACAGGGGAGCATTTTGAGGAGAATTAATAGAATGTTTTTTACTGTAGTAATTTTAAATTTAAACATTCATCATATTTTTGATCATATCATTTAGATATTTACACTAGAGTTTTGCCCAATCTTTGATCAGTATTCATCCAATATTCATAAATGCTCAAATACTGCCTCATTCTATTTCAGGGGCAGTTTAGCATCTAAGACAATTGGGAAATTCAAAGTATATATTTTTTTCTACTCCATATCAATTCCATCCTACCAAAGGAAAGTAGGGATGCACAACATGGTCTTTACATACATGCATACCTTGGTATGGGATCCTATTTATGATTATTCCCCGGGTAGAAGGTAGGAGAGCTTGGAGAAGGCAAAGGTAGATTGTTCATGGTCTCCATCAAGAGATCTAAATCTATTGTGCCAGAACACTGCCATATATACGGGCTTGGTTTCAGAAGTTTAATTCAAGTAGGATTGCCTTTACTGTACTCCACTAGTCACAGAATTTTTATTCTTTTAATACTGGAAGATATATCATTCCTATTTCTAGGAATGTGAAAATCATATATAAACCTTCTATATATAAAAAATAGGTCCAAATTGTGATTTTATCTGCCTCAGTCTCTGGTCCTTGACAAAAATGTCAAGCTCAGCAAAGCATATTTAAAACCACATTGGTATATAGTAAATTCTTATACAAATGAACAAACATAAATCTTGTCAAAGCATTTTATTACTCTAATGGAAACCTTAGTAAATATATAAGTATTTTAAAGCTAGAAACACAAAAGGAATTAATGATGTTACCTAATATCTTCTTTTAAAATATTGTTAAAAAGTAAGAAATGTAAGCAACATTAATACTGTACTGGAAAAGAAAAACTATTACTAGCAGATAAAATGAAATACTTCCAAATGAAAAATAATGAATGGAATAACTTTTAGATCTGAATAGATCCAAGGTAAATATATACCGTAAATGTTAATGTTGGTCATTTCTGGGAAGAAAAGGGAGATGTTAGTGTTGGGTGATGAAGGTTGAGATTTACTTCTTAATAAATATATTTTGATATGTTCTTTGACTATTATTTGAACTTTTCTATATGTATGTATTTGTAATTTGGAAAACTAAATTTTATTAACTCTTTATAGGAAAATTCATTTTTAAATTTCAACACAGCACTATTTAAGATGCTCACTAATATGGGTTAGATATTTTGGCAAAACTTGGACCTATTATAATATAGTGTAAGAAATCACATTTTGTAATGTTTTTGAAACAATTCAAATCTCCTTCAGTGGGTATTAGTCAAGCAAATTTTGGAGCAAATATATCATGGAATGTTACATAGCAATAAAAAGAAACAAAATCTTGATACATGTAACAACTTGGATAAATCTCCAGGGAATTTTGTTGAGTGGGGGGAAAAAAGCCAGTCCTAAAAAGTTACATACTATATGCTTCCATTTTGAAGTGGAAATGAAATTTGAACATTTTGAAACATTTCCAAACAAAAAACAATTAGAAATAGAGAACATAATTGCAATCAGAAAGAGTTAGAGGTAGAAAGAGGAGGCAAGGGAGAGGTGGACGTGGTTATAAATGGACAACACAAGGATCTTTACAGTTAAAAGAACCGTTCTGTATCTTGACTGTGGTGGTGGCTATATAACCCTCCACATGTGATAAACTTATAGAGAGTTATGCACACACCCAAATAAGTACAAATAAAACCAGGGATATCTGAATAAAAGACCAGTGGATTTTATCAGTCATCAATGTCAGTACACTGTTTTTGGTACTATAGTTTTGCTAAATGTTACCATTAGTAGGACCTGGGCAAAAGTACATGGGATCTCTGTGTTCTTATCACTTTTATATGAAACTACAATTATCTCAATAAAAATTTCAATTAAAAAAGAACAGCTAAAAATTTTCCAGAAATTATGAAAAATACAATCCACGGGTTTAAGTAGCTCAGCTAATAATCCTCAAGCAAAATAGTAAAGGAAATCTGCAGTTAGAATGGTAAAACCAGCAATGTAGTCATCAAATTGCAGTTTCTCTTTCATTATGTTAGTAGAATTACCAGATAATGTGACTTCTCAACTCCTCAGCATTTTCCATTCTTTCTTACGGTAGGAATGACTTTGTGTCGAATTTCTTGCCAACATAATGTTTTCATCTGGGGACCTTAAAAACATACAAGCTATCTTCATTTTCTTTCCTTGTGGTGTAAATCAAAGCAAGACATGGTTTTGACTATGGGATGGGAGAGAAACAAGATGGAAAGAACCTGGGTTTCTGGTAAAGATTGTGGACCACATCCACCAAACAACAAGAATAGAAAGCCTATGTTTTAATCTGTCATTTTAAACTATGGTATTTTTGTTTTCCTTGTTGCACATCTATTTTTTCCCTGAACTTATACACCTAGACATATCAGAGTGTATCTTCAGAAAACCAAAAAGAGAAACACACTGCTTTAAAGGAACTACCCTGGCAGAAGCAGACTTTGAATATATTTTTAATGGACTAAAATAAAATAGGCACAAAATTAGTATTCTCTACTTGATGAAAAGATCCTTCAAACATGAAGGTGAAATAAGGAAATTATCATACTAAAATAGATATTGTCTTGAGCCAAACTTCACTAAAAGAGATGTACTTCATTCAAAAGCAAAGTGATCCTAGCTAAAAGGTTTGAGATGAGATGTAAGTTGAAACATTGTCTTAAGAGTAATGAAGTTTAATGGTAAAAAAAGATATAATTAAATTTTCATGTAAGCTAGAAGGAGAAATCAAATATTCTGTGCAGTTCAAGAAAAAAAGCAATGGGCCGAGGATGTAGCACAGCGGCACAGTGCCTGCCTGGCAAGCATGAGGTCCTGATTTCAATCCTCAGTACAAAAAAAAAAGCTTTGATTAACAAAGAAATTGATAAGTTTGCATATTATATGGAACACCATAGTTACTGCTAAAAGAATAAGGAACAGTGAGTACTAGTTGAGGAAGAAAAATAGAATTACTAGCAAGCACTTAGTATATCTAAAAGTAGATAAGAAAGTAAAGAAAAACAAGACAAGTGAAACAAAAAAAGCAAGATAATTGGTAGATATAATTTCTGAGTTATAATGTGAACAGATTAAATATTTTTAATTGTAGTTAAGCAATAAAGATTGGCTAAATTTAATAAATACAGCTGGGCACTAATATAATAAGCATATCTGAAACAAAAGGGTACAGAAAGATTGAGAAGAAAGAATGAAAACAAAAATTATTCAAATACTATATATAACCCCTCTCCATATGACCCAAATCTAAAATCTTTAAGGCAATAGAATTATTGAAATTAGAATGTTTTTGTCCAATGTTTTAAATGTTCAGTTCCTCATGCAATATCAGTTTCTTTTGTTTCTCTAAACCTCACTCTTATAAGAAAGTTTATTATATAAGCAATATATATTATTAAAGAAAAAATTGGAAAGTACTAATATCCTAATAGGATTTTTCTGTTACCCAAAAACACATAGAGAGAGTCAAATACTATGAATATATTTAGAAGTTTTGAAACAAATGGTACATGTATCACATACAAATATATATATGGAGTTACATCATAAAAGCAGTGCCAATGTGAACTTTTACTTTCTTGCTCATACCCTATTTTGGTCTCATTGCCTGTGTATGCCAAAATCCACATGTTGAAAAATAATCCCCAAGTATTAAGAGGTGAGGCCTTTGAGAGACAGTTAGGTATTGAGAGAAGAACTTGATGAATGGGATTAGTGCCCTTATAGAAGACTCCCAAGAGAGATGCCTTGTCCTTTCCACCATGTGAAGTTGCAGGGAAGTAACTATTGTGTGAATTAAGCAGTCCTCACCAGATGGCAGATCCTCTGGCACTTTGATCTTGGACTTCCCAGACTCCAGAACTGTGAGAAATAAATTCCTGTCCTTTATGAGCTACTCAGCTCATGGTATTTTGTGATAGGATCCTGAAAAGACTAAGATACACTCTTTCTATTATTATTAAAACTGTCAAAAATTTCATTGAATTAATAGAATGAACATTGTAACTTAAGCTTTGGGTAATCATTTTATACATGTGAGTTTTTTATGGGAAAAATGTTTACTGTGAACTATTTCAGAATTACCAAAAGGATAAAGAGTAATTAAATGATAGCATAATGAATACTTATTTATCCCTCATCAAGCTTAAGGCATAAAACAGTACCAATTACGGTTAAAATTATGTAATTTTCCTGGCTTATACCCTTCTTTTCTAGCATTTTTTCAAAGTTTACCACCATGTTGTATTTGGTATTTATCAATCCCACATTTTTCTGAATAGTTTTATTCTTTTTTTTTCATTAAGTTTATTGGTACATTTTAGGTATAAAATACAGTTACATTCATCATTAGGATCTTGTACCATTACATGAGTATCTTGGTTCTTATTTTTTCCCCATTCCCCTGCCCTCCCGTCACCCCTTCCATCCTTCCCTATTTACAAAGACTTTGTTTCCATTTTTTTCTTTTCTCATATTTTTTCTTTTCCTTTCTTTCCTTTCCCCATTCCTCCCACTTCCCCTATGCCTTTAGACCTTTTCTTCCTATTACACAATATCAATTATACATTTTTTAGTTACAATACCAAGACTTAGAGGACATTACCACAGATTTTACAGAATTTAAAAGTATATAGAAAGCATATTACAAAAATCTTTTTTGAAATAAATTTGACAACTTCCTTGAAATACCTTGGAAAACAAATTAATGAAACTGACTCTGGAAGAAATATAAAATTCGAATAGCACCTATTAAAGAAAGTATGTTCCTAGCTTGAAAACCTACCTACATGACAACAGCAGGCACATATACATTTTAACTGATAAATTATATCGAACATTTAAAACAGAAAACAGAAGGAACACTTCTCCCCTCATTTTAGGAAATCAACATTGTGGTAATACTAAAACTGGATAAAGATAATAGAAGAAAAAAGTATGAACATAGATGAAAATTTGTTTAACAAAACAAACTATTAGAAGTCAGATCTGGCAGGATGTAGAAAGTGGTTTTGTTATAGGGATGGCAGTGTTGGTTCAGCATTGGAAGATCCACCCCCATAAGTCATCATTTTAACAGAAGAAAGGAAAAAGCCATTTGATCCTATCAGTAGTTGCAGAAAAAGTATTGGACTAAATTCTACAGCGGTTCATGATAAAAGCTATGAGGAGACTAGAAGTAGAACAGAACCTTCTCAACAGATAAAAGACATGTAGTCCATACTTCTGGCAAAAAAAATGCCTTATATGAATGGAAAAGATACAATGCTTTCTCCTTAAGGTGGGGAACAAGGGCAGATATGCCTACTCTTATTTCTGTGAACAGTTTGTCTTATGTCGTCTGCACTCTCTCCTGTTTCTTCATTGACTCCGATCAGTCTTTTATTATTCTTCTTTGCATAGTCTAGCAGCTGCTGGATTGATTTCTCATGGTCCCTTACTATTTTAAAGAAATTTTTCTTTGCCTGGTCACTAATTGCAATCTTATCTTCTGTATCTGAAATTCTGTCCTCACATTGGCTCATTCTGCTGCGTAAACTTTCAATGGAGTTTTTAGATCTCCTGGAACTCTATTTGCATCTGTTTTATGGATTCCATTTGTTTCCTATGTTGGGATTCCATCATGTTCCTCAGCTCCTCTATTTTTTTTATCTATGTCCTCTCTAGATTTATTATGTCTTGCACTATGGGCACAATCTCTGCTGTTATCTGAGAAATTATTTCTGATTTCATTTTTTCCAGATCCTCTTTTGTTGCCAGTTCAGGGAGTCCAGGTAGTTGAGTTTCAGATTGTTCCATCTCGTTTCCCTTTGGGGTTGCCTTAGGTGATCTGGAAGTCTGGTTTTGAGACTTGTTTACCTGTCTTCTCATTTGAACAGATGCAGCTTGTTGTGCCTTTGTTGAGGCAACTTTTTGCTTACCCAGTGGTCTTCATTTCTCAGCAAGCCACCAATTCTCTGCTGCTCACCAGTACACTGATTTCTGGGTTCAGAATGGTGGCCTTCTGGATCCCTGAGCTGACCTGTTGTCTGGGTGAGCTTCTGGCTGGGGCCTGTGCACACTTGGGATGATATCTAGGTGAGCCTCTGGCTACTGCCCCTATGTAGCTGTTGTCTGGGTGGGCCTTTGGCTGAAGGCTGTGCACCCCAGTTCCTACTGTGTGAGCAAGCTTCTGGCTAGGGTCTTGTGCAATTACTGATGGTATCGGGGTGAACCTCTGACTGTTGCTTGTGTGCCTGTGCAGCTCTTTTCGAGGTCAGCCCTTGGCTTGGGCCAGTGTGCCCCAGCCTCTGGGGTCAGGGAGGAGCCCTGGCTGGGATCTGCTTGCAGCCACACAGCTCTGCTCTGGTCCACACCACTGCTCCTTCAACTAAGGTGGTCTGGTGTGCCTTTATTGCAGAGATTTTCTTCACTTTTCTGGTGGGCTTTTCATCGAGGAGCCTCAGAGAGGCCCTCTTTCTGTTGTTCACTTCTGTTCTACTTCTCAAGCTCAGAACAATGTCCTTTATGACCCCTGTAACTCTGAGATGTGGATCCAGGTAATGGCTTGGCACGGCCATGGGTGGGTGAGGTGGGGTGTTGTGTGGCTCACCTTCTTGGTGCTGGGGGCGCTCTGCTCCTCAGCACTCTGGGGTGGTGGTATGGCTGCCCGAGAGGCTCACCTCCTCGGTGCTGGGGAGGAGGGGGGGGCTCTACTCCAACTCTTTTTTTTTTTTTTTTTGTACCAATGATTGAACTTGGATCCTTGCTCTTACGGGGCAGGCGGCAGAACCACTTAGCTAAATCCCCAGCCCTAGTTTTATTAACTGTCTCTTAGAGGGGCAGGGATTTAGCTCAGTGGTGCTGCTGCCTGCCTCGCAAGTGCAAGGTCCTGAGTTTGATCCCCAGTACCAAATACAATCAACCAAACAAAAGACTATGCCTTAGAAATATGGTGGTATTTTGCATATTTTAGAACTTGCAGTAAATGGAATGAAAATGTATTTATTCTTTCTCAGTTCATCTTTTTTTTTTGCTCACTGTTGTATTTGAGATATAGTATTGAAGACGTAACTATTTCATCTTAAATGTTGAGTAATACTCCATGATCTTCCCTTTTTTTTTTTTTGGTACCGGAGATTGAACTCGGGTCCTTGTGCTTGTGCAGCAGGTGGTGAAACCACTGAGCTAAATCCCCGGCCCAATACTCCATGATCTTAATATACTACCTCAATTTAATAACCTATTCTTTTGTTGATAGCCATTTACGTTATCCAGAATGTTGCTCTTTCAGACAGTAACACTATAAATATTTTTTGCATATAGGCTTATGAGAGAATATCTGTAAGCTATGTGTTTATGAATGGAAATATTGATCAGAAGATATACATATTTTCATAGGGTATCACCAAAGCATTCTCCACAGTAATTGTAGCACTTTATATTCATCAGCATTTAAATGTTTATTTCTGCACACCCTCACTTTAGTATTGTCAGACATTTAAAGTTTTGTCATTATCATGGACATAAATTTATATCTGTGGCTTTTAGTTACCTTTATTTGATTACTCATAATATTGGTCATCTTATCACCTCATTGTTTTCCTTTCTTGAATTATCTTTCATTCCACATATAGTATTTAAACTGCATTTAGTTAGCAAATATTTATTGAATACTTTCTATATGCTGGATATTAGAAAGATTACTGTCTTTGCCCTAATGAAACTTATAAAGTGAATTTTTTGTTTTTCAGCTTAAAGGATTGAAATATAATTGAATGTTGTCTTTTAGACTAACTCAGTTTGATAAATATCAACATTTATTCAAATATCTCCTTTGGTTCCAGTCATCCAAAGAACTTCCATAGAATAATTTCAGACTGATATTAAAATTTTAAATATTGAATGCTGGTACTGAAAATGATGTTTGTCTAAGAAGATTTGATATCCCTGTTAGTACCCATGTAGATAAGCAGCTGGGTACTAAAGTCTGGATCTCAGAAGGAAATCCAGACTGTAAATTTTGGCAGTTATGTGTTCATAAATGGTATTTAAAGCTATGAGGCAGAATACTTATTGGAGTATATAGAAGGGAAAAGAGGGCCTGGGCTGAAACTTGGGTGTAGGTCAACATTTCCTAGTTGTGAATATTTGGAAAAGAGCAGTTGAAAAGATAAGACACACACACACACACACACACACACACACACACCACTTCAGTTGGTTGCATGTGAGGAAGTAAGAGGTACAGTCTCCTGACAGCCTCAAACACATGTATCCATGCTGTGAAGTGCCAGTGGTGGCCACATGGAAAAGACCAGAGAGTGCATTCTACAGAGATAAGAGAGTCTTCTGAATGGCAGGCAGCAAAAGTAAAAAAAGGAAGGCCTTGCCATACAACCCCAAGGAGCCAAGTTCTGCAAACAAAAAAATGAGCTTGGAAGTGGAGTCTTCCCTAGAACCTCCTGACAGTTTCAGACTCTGAACACTCTGAAATGGGACCCCCTCCATGATGTGCCAAAATTGTGACATACAAACTGTGAGCTAATGCATGAGTGTTGTTTTAAGCTGATAAGATTGTGGTGATTTGTTATACAGCAATAGAAAATTAATACAGTATAAAAAAGAAGTGCATATAAATTGACAAACACATAGATAAATCTAACCTTCTTTATAAAAATAAGTAACATTACCTAACTTGAGGCATCTTTTTAAAAAAGCAAAAGTAAAATTCAGATAAAAAATATGTAAGTGGGGCCGGAGATTTAGCTCAGTGGTGCTGCCATCTGCCTCACAAGCGCAAGGTCCTGAGTTCAATCCCTGGTACCAAAAAACCCCACAAAAAAACAATGTAAATTGAACCTAGGCTGCCTATAGTTAAAATATTTAAAATCTTTATGTTTGGGGAGCAGTAATTTGTAGGTGTGGTATCTCCTAAAATCTGAGGTGGTTCTTGGACAGATGACATAAGAGACTACAATTCCCTGCTTCTCATAAGGCTAGCTGTGGCCCTGTGTCTAGTTCTCATCAATAAGTAAGTTTGAGTCATACGTTGTTCAAAAGGAAATGGGTTATCCTGGACTCCTCTTCCTCCTTTCTGACATTTGGAAAATAACATGGACAACATAGTCACCCATTTTGACCATATAGATGCAGCCTGTAGATAGGATGAAAGAAAATCATCATCATCATCATCATCATTTGGGTCCCTGAATGACTAAGTAGAGCAGAGACATACCATAACATGAGTTAGAAATTTATTATTTAATCCTTTGTATTTTTAGATGTGTTTCTTAGAGTACTATAACCTTAACCGTAACTTTAACTCCTTGGAATTGGAATGACACAATCACAGAAACTTAAAATATAGGCCATTTGACTTAGAAAAATTTAGGACTTAGCAGTGAGGCAGTAGGTCTTATGTTGTTTGGGGTACAGAAGCAGCTGACTTCTCCAGGCTGTGAGGCTCAAATTTCTGAATTCTCTAGGCCCTTCCTTCTCTGTTTGCATACTGGCATATTTTTGCCTTAGCCCATCTTTTTCTTATAATACCTTGCTAAAAGCAACAAGAATAGCCAACATATATTCCTTTCCACTTTTAGGAATGTATGATAAAAAATAGGATGAGATAAGACTATGGCTCAAAAACTTTCCCTAAAGCCTCCTTAATGAAAAGAAGCCAATACCACTGAGCTAAATCTCCAGGGCAAATTCTTCTTCTTTTTTTTTTTGATACTGGGGATCGAACTCGGGACCTTGTGCTAGCGAGTCAGGCAGTGGAACCACTGAGCTAAATCCCTGGTCCCTCATTACTTTTCTACTCCCAACACATTCTTAGTTTCCTCCTAGACACCTAGGTGATACAAAAAGGCAAGAAATTTGTTCAGAGTCTTCCAGCATGAAGAGATTGCCCCATTGCATATCATTTGTCTACACCTTGCCCGGTACCATTCTGTACAGAAAAACATAACAGCGAGAGCTTGCACTTTTCTTTTTCTTTGCACATGCATCCTATTGATTTTGTTTTTCTGGGAAAGTGAAACAATCTAGTGCCCTCCTCAAGAAACTGGATACCCCAAAGCAATCAGAAAGAAGGAAATGATAAAGATAAGACCAGAAATTAATGAAATTGAAAACAGAAAATAATCAAGGAAAATCAATAAAACCAAAGAAGACACAGATTACTGAAACTAGAAATGAAATAAAGAATATCACCGCAGAGCCCGCAGACTTTACCCTGACAGTTACTTCATGGAATTTTCTCCTTTTCACATTCTAGCAAACAGATTGAAATTGATTAGATGTATCACATTAGGTTGTTATTTAGCCTTCAGAAATTAATGTAAGTAGGTCAAAAATTTCTCTTCTATCTTACATGAGTATTAAATATATTAATATGTTAAATAAAATATATATAAACTAGACTAGGAACCATAAGTAGATATACAAATATAGACTATAAATATTTCAATGAAATATGAATAATGTTAGTCCTTAGGCATTGGTATATGCAAATTCAATATATGTGACTTGATCTATGAATAGATGATGATTTGATCGCTAATATCCAAATATTAATGTGAAAATGTAATGACAGTTTGGGAACTGGTATTTCTCTCTTTGATAGATGTGTGGTTTCTCCAGTATACATCAATAGGAAACTCAGCATTGGTATAGATACTCACAGATTTAGGGGATTGTTAGAAAATTCAATTAGTTCTGAGACACTTTGGGAAATTCTAATTTTGCTATAGTAGTCTAATTATAATAGTAAGCACCCTGAAGAGTGAGGGAGAGGGAGAGAATGTATGTACGTTTGCATAAAATGGTGATATCTGACAGCATCATATTGGAATATGGCCTATTTGTATAACTTCTGACTATTCTAGAAACATAGCAGCCTCTGGAGATTAAATATAATTTTTATTTTTTATATCAATCTTACAAATTTACTACATTTCTTTCTATATATTATTATTATTATTATTATTATTATTATTATTATTATTATTTTGGTACCGGGGATCGAACTCGGGACCTTGCGCTTGCTTGCAAGGCAGGCAATGGAACCACTGACCTAAATCCCCACCCCCTTTCTATCTATCATTAATGGAACCTCTGCTTACAATGGGAAATGGAAGCTGATTGCTCATGTAGCAGAAATGGACTACATTCTATCACTTAGCTGTATCAGAGACCTAAGCAAAACAAGACGGTTTCTTGATAGTGAATTCAAAAAGAAAGCTCTTAAAGGTTTCCACCAGAATCTCAAGATGCCCTTCTCAGTAAAATATACCAAATGTTGTGCTAACCTAATTCCCCAGTGAGTATTCAGTTTAGCCTACCAGCTGCTTGAATCTATCACTAGCTACATGTTTTACTTTAAATAGAGATACTCATTTTTATAAAGAAGTAAATTGGTTTATTTATTACTGGTTTTGCTTGCCTCATTTATTGGGACTGTCACAGCTGGAGAATGCAGCTGCTTATTTTTGCTTGTATTAAAATCAAAGATTAATCATAGGAGAAATATATTAAAGAACAAAATAGTTTATTCAATTTTTAAAATAGGCTGTCAGCAACTTTGAAATGCCTAATTTTCAAAAAATGAATGTATAACTAAAACTAAGACATATCAATTAATTATTCTAAAAATTTTGAAATATTTTGAAACATTTGTTTCTTGGTCAAAGACTGTCTTATTTCAAACTTTTAAAGAAGACTTAAGTATGCAAATTTTGGGATTCTTTATGTAGTTATCTACAAAAGATGATCACATATAAAATTTGAACATATTTAATTGCATCAGATCCTGGCTTATATTAGAAACAGGAAATTTGAACAAGTTTGAAATGCAAAAATGTGAGCTATTTAAACATTATTCTCAAGTAAATAGCAAACTAGTAAAGTACACATTTGTTTTGTTTTGTTTGTTTATATGAACATGTCTTGTTAGTTGTTTTCTGAGGTCTGGTAATTCATATTTGGTAGGCTCACCCTCAGAAGGAATTCATGTGCACGATGTAGAGTGTATGCAGTATTGTCTCTTTCCATGAGCAAGGGTAACAGGCTGGATTCATTCTCTCACTTATACAAAAACTAAATCAAAAGGCAGACAAAAATATAGAAAATATTTTTTCCCCAGAATTAAACAGATATTAATTTAAGTCTGCAAACCTTTGAAAGAAAGAAAAACAAACAAGACCAGTCCTATGAACTTCCTAGATTATTACCTGGAAATTGTTTTCTCTCTGTAATTTAAGAAAGAGAGCCCAAACAAACCTTGACACATCACTTAGTTCAGAAACCAGGGTAGAGTTCTGAGTGCCAGAGTCAGAGCCCCGGAATGGGGAGAAGGGGTTGTGGAAAGAGAGTCTGAAGATCCAAAGAGAGATTCCCTTGAAACTTTGCCTTGGCATTGATCTGCAAATACATGAAAGAAAACTACCCAAAGGAAGACAAACAGAAAGACTACAGGAAAACAGTAGTTCAAATATATTCCAAATTTCATACACAAAGAATACTTGTGCTTTGTCCAAGTAGACTATATGGACATTGTCATACACAAAACAATGGGGGAGAATTCTTAGGAAGTTACTGCCTTGGTAAAGGCTTGTTTTCCCTGCACTAAAGTTGCTTTCATGTTTACTAACAAAATTTAAAGACAAGTCTAAAATGGAAAATCCTGATTCTAATTAACTGTACCCAAACCTACACTACTTAAAAGATTATAAAATAAAATTCAGTAATCATCAATATAAAATTCATAATATCCAATATCCAAAGGAAAAACTCCCAGACAAATAACGAAACAGTTAAACATAACACATACTCAGGAGAAAAAGTACTAAATTGAAAAAGAACCAGAGATAACATAGGTGATATAATTAGCATACAAATACTTTAAAATTGCTGCTACAAAATGTGCTCAATATGTTGAGGAAAATTTTAAAAAAACATAATTATCATGTTGTATTTTTTTTTTTTTTGGTACCAGAGATCAAACTCAGGTCCTTGTGCTTGTGAGGCAGGCAGTGGAACCACTGAGCTAAATCCCCAGCCCAAAACATAATTATCATGAAGAAAGAAAAGGAAGGTACATAGGAATGATAAAAATGCAATACAACAAAGAAGAATTTTAGTTAACTTGAATACATAGCAATAGAAACTATTCCAATAAATCATAGAAAAAATTTAAATAATCATAGTATGCCAGTGTCCTTTGAGAACATATGAGAATATATTAAGAGAGTTAACAGAAGTATAATTGGAGTCCCCACTGGAGAAGAAAGAGAATAGTTATAAAAAATTATAACTGAAAGTTGCTGAAAGTAATAAACTTCTTATATAGTAACAAGCTCAATAAATCCCAAGAAGAATAAATATAAATGAAATCATAGAAGGCAAATAATATTCCAATTCTTGAACATGTGGTAAGTGGAAAAATTTTAAATAGAGCCAGAGTAAAATCATACATTACGAAGAAATATAACCTGACAGTAGATGTCTTGTTACAAATGATGCAGGAAACAGCATTGTGCTGAAAAAACAGCCTTAAAATTAAAATCTTATGTTCATTGAATTGTTTTTAAAAAATACCAAATAAATATTTCTTAAACGCTGAAAAAAGTTATCACTTGTTGACCTTTGCAGCAAGAAATTTTAAGGATAATTTTCTGGCAGCTAGAAAATAATATTAAGGACATTTGAATCTATGCAAAGAAATAAATAACATGAAAAATATTTAATTCCTCAGTAAATACATATATTGCAATCATTTTAAATATACATAATTGTTCAAAGTCAAAATGTATATTGCTCAGTTTAATAGTTGCTGAATTGGGTTTTATGACTTCAATAGGATAAAAAGTAGGAAGAGGGAATAGGAATATTAGATGTCAATTTAAGAAGCAAATTTCGAACATTAGAAGCAAAAACCAAAGCTATGTATCTAATAACCAATAGTGGAAAAATATTTAAATTATGTAGCTGAAATGCCCCCCCTAAAAGGCAGATTTTCAGACTGGATAATAAAACAGGAGTCATCCATGTGTTATCCATAGAAAGATCACTTTATATGAAAAACTTAGATGGATTAAAGGTTCAAAAGATAAAATATGTATGCCTTGTCAGGACTAATGAAAAGAAACAGAAAAGTTATATTAATATTAGAAAGTACTAGATTTCAGAAAAAAGATAATCATAGCTGCCAGCTTATCAGATGCTGCAATAATCCTAAATATGTATGAATTTAATGACAGTTCTTTGATATAAATCATGAAAATAACAATAGAATTGAGGGGAAAATAGACTAGATTTCTCTATTGTCTAATGAACAATTTCAGAGCATTAATGATGTGAAAATGAATTAAGCATAAAGATATATTTCTAATTCATACATTCTACATTTCTTCATTGTCATGATACATTTAAGTTATTTTTTCTAGGCATTAAAATACTAATATAAGATATGCAATAGGATTACCATTTATGATTAACGGGAAGAGCAGTCATAGAAAGAACTTTAGTTCTTAATCTTTGAATCAACATTTTTTGAGTTTTTCTAGATCTTCCAGTTATCCTGATCACTGGAAGAATTTCTGTTGGCTGGGTCATGCCTTCTGCATCTTGTATTTCTCACGGTCTTCTTCACAGTGACTCTATTTGAATCCTATGAAATGTCCATTAATTCTCTGTGCAGGACTTGTACCATACCATTGGCCTTCTACACCAGTGGCCCACATTTAAATCATGAGTGGCACTGGCACATTCTTGCCTTTTCCCAAGTTTTGCAGGTGCAACCAGTTCTCAATGCACGCAAATCTCTGGCATTCCTTAAGGGCATCACTATAGCCTCTTTTCCCTAAGTTGCTTGGAAATGTGAAAAACATCATGCTTTTGTGCTTTCTGTCATTTGTAATTTTACCTCTACATATAAGTCTACTGTTATTGTTTTTATTTTTTATGAATTTAATTATTTCTTAAAGCTGCTTGAAAAAGATAAAAATATATTCTCCATGTATTCGTATTTTTACCAATTCTAAAATCCTCCACTTTTTTGTGTAATATAAATCCAAGTTTCTACCTAGCTTTTTCTTTTATCAAATCCTAGTATACTTAGTTCTCATACAGTGTAGCACCAGTCAGTTGGAAATAAATTGATAGTTTGAATAAAAGGTATTTCTTTCATTTTTATTTTTGAAATGTATTTTCAGTAGACATGGAATGGGGCCTACATGGATAATTTTTTTTTATATTTTTAAAACTAGTGATCACTTATCCCTATTTTATATTGTGCTTATTGAGAACACTGTAGCAATTACCTTTTTTCTCCAGTGTATATGTTATTTTTGGAATTACTTTGAAAATGTTTGTTTCATCACTTCTATTTTAATATTGCATTATAGTGTGTGTGTGTGTGTGCATGCATATCTTGGTTTGGAATTATTAAGATTTTCAGCTTGTTTGTGGTTTAAATTTTTCTCATCATAGGGAACAGTTTCGGTACTACTTTTCAACTATATTTTTGCCACCTCACTCTTTTCTGGGATTCCAAATTCACTTACATATAACCACTTGATATGGGCTACATGCCTCACTTAGGTGGTATTGTTTTTTTCTTCCAGTTTTCTTTTTGTTGTCTAGCTTCTATTTGCACAATTTATATTATTATGTCAGCTTCACTTATCTTTTCCATTGGAGTCTAATCTGTTAAGCATATGTAGTCACTGTACATTTCAGATATTGTATTCTCCATTGATTATTTTTATATAACTTTCATCATCTATTTTTCTGTTTTCTTTAAATACTAATTACAATAGCTCTTTTAATGTCTTTCTCTTCTAATTTAACTTTTGTTGAAGTTTCTAGTTTGGTTTCTTTTTTTTTTTGTATTAAATTCTTTTATTGGTACATTGTAGGTATACAACACAATTACATTTCTCAATGGGAATTGTACCTTTACATAATGCATCTTGGTTCTTATTTTTTCCCCATTTCTAGCCCTGCCTTCATGCCCTCCACCCTTCCCTATTTACAAAGACTTTATTTCCATTTTTTCCATTTCTCATCATTTTTTCCTTTCCCTTCTTTCCTTTCCCCTGCCCCTCCCACTACCCCTACCCCTTTGGACCTTTTCTTCCATTTTACATTATCGATTACTCATTCTAATAATTGGTACATTTTAGGTATACAATATAATGACATTCATCATTGGAAATTTCCACCTTTACATAGTCTCTCTTGGTTCTTATTTTTCACCCTTGCCCAGCCCTCCCTTCAACCCCTCCATTCCTCCCTATTTACAAAGATTTTATTCCTATTTTTCCATTTTCTCATATTAATCCCATTCCCTTTTATCCTTTCCCCTAGCCCTCCCACTTCCTTCCCCTTTGCCCCTTTTCTTCCTATTTCAGATTACCTATTATACATTTAGTCCTTATTTACCTTTTCAGTTTCTCACACCAGAGAAACTATTCGGTATTTACACATGTGTATCCTATTTATTTCACTTAAGAGTATTGCCTCAATGTGCATCCACTTAGCTATAAATAGCTCTAATTTCTCATTTTTTATGGCTGAGTAGTACTCCATTTTATAAAAAAAACACGTTTTCTTTATCCAGTCTCCAGTTGATGGGCATTTGGGCTGTTTCCAAGTTTTACCTATCACAAACTGGGCTGCTATGAACATGGGCACACATATATCACTGTGGTATGATTCTTTTAATTCTTTGGGGAAGATACCTAGCAGTGGAATAGTGGGGTCAAATGGGACTTCCAGTCCTAGTTCTTTGAGGTACCTGCATACTGATTTCCACAGTGCTTGCACCAGTCTACACTCTCACCAGCAGTGGAGCAGGGTTCCTCTTTCCCCACAGCCCCGCCAGCATTTGTTATTGGTTGATTTCATGATAGCAGCCATTCTTTCTGGAGTGAAGTGGAATCTCAGCGTTGTTTTCATTTGCATCTCTCCAATGACCAGTGATGTTGAACATTTTTTCATGTATTTATTTGCTATTTCTACTTCTTTGTCTAAGAAATGTCTGTTCATTTCAGATGCCCATTTTTGGATTGGGTCTTTAAATTTGGGAGGTCTGATCTTTTTAAGTTCTTTATAGATTCAAGATAGTAGACCTTTGTCTGAGGAAGAGCAGGTGAAGATTTTTTTCCCACATTGTGGGTTTTCTCTTCACACTGCTGGTGGTTTCTCTTGCTGTGCAGAAGCTTTTTAATAAGAAGAGATCCCACTTGTTGATTGTTTGTGCTAGTTCACTGGCAACTGAGGTTTTATTCATAAAATCTTTTCCTACACCGATGTCTTCAACGGTTCTACCTAACCTCTGTTGCAACTGGTTCAGAGTTTCTATTTTAATATTTAGATCTTTAATCCATTTTGATTTTGGTTTAGTGCATGGTGAGAGATATAGGTCTAGTTTTAATCTTTGGCAAATTGAAGCCCAATTTTTCTAGCACCATTTATTAAAGAGGCTATCTTTCCTCCAGTGAGGGTGTTTGGATCCTTTATCGAGGATGAGATGGCCAAGTGTGTCTGGCGTTGTTTCTGTATCTTCTAGTCTGTTCCACTGGTCCTCAAGCCTGTTTCTTTGCCAGTACCATGCTGTTTTTATCACAGTAGCTTTGTAGTATAATTGCAGGTTGGGGATTGTGATACCCCCTGCCATGTCTCTGTTACCTAGAATTGCTTTTGCTATTCTGGGTCTCTTCTTGCTCCAAATGAATTTTTGGATTGTTTTCTCGAGGTCTATGAAGTATGCTGCTGGGATCTCAATTGGAATTGCATTAAATCTATAGAGCAGTTTTGGAAGTATGGCCATTTTCACTATATGAATCCTTCCTATCCAGGAGCAGGGGATGTCTGTCCATTTTCTGATATCATCTTCAATCTCTCTTTTCAGAGTGCCATAGTTTTCAGAGAAGAGGTCTTTGATTTCTTTTGTTAGGATGATTCCTAGGTATTTCAGTTTTTTGAATGCTATTGTGAAAGGAATTATTTGCCCTATTTCTCTCTCAGTGAGCCTGTCATTGGTGTAGAGGAAAGCTATTGATTTTTGTGTGTTGACCTTGTGTAACCAGCTACTCGACTGAATTTGGTTATTAAGTCTAGAAGACTTTTGGTGGAGTTCTTGGGGTCTTCTATATAGAGTATCATGTCATCTGCAGATAATGACAATTTGACTTCTTCATTACCTATCTTTATTCCTTTTATTTCTTTCTCTTGTCTAATTGCCGTGGCTAATGTTTCCAGAACTATATTGAACAAGAGTGGTGATAGTGGCCATCCTTGTCTTGTTCCTGATTTGAGTGTGAAGGATTTCAGTTTTTGACCATTTAGTATGATATTGGCTGTTGGTTTTTCATAGATGGCTTCTATCGGTTTGAGGTAGAGACCATCTATTCCAATTTTTTGTAGGGTTTTTATCATAAATGCATGTTGGATTTTGTCAAATGCTTTTTCTGCATCTAGGGAGATAATCATATGGTTTTTGTCCTTGGCTCTATTGATATAGTGTATTACATTAACTGATTTTCGTATATTGAACCATCCCTGCATCCCTGGGATGAATCCCACTTGATCAGGGTGTATGATCTTCTTGATGATCTTCTGCATTCTGTTTGCCACTATCTTATTAAGGATTTTTGCATCTATGTTCATTAGTGAGATTGGCCTATAGTTCTCTTTTTCAGTTGGGTCTTTCTCTGCTTTGGGGATCAAGGTGATGCTTGCTTCCAGGAATGAATTTGGGAGTATTGTTTCCCTTTCAATTTCATTGAAGAGTTTAAACAGTAGTGGCAGCAGTTCCTCTCTAAATGTCTTGTAGAATTCAGCAGTGAAGCCATCAGGGTCCGGGCTTTTCTTTGTTGATAAGTTTTTAATTACATTTTCAATTTCATTGGTTGATATTGGGTTGTTCAGAAATTTTAGGTCTTCTTCGTTCAACTTTGGTAATTCATATGTATCTAGGAATCTGTCCATTTCTTCTGTGTTGTCCATCTTATTGGTGTATAGGTTCTAGAAGTAGGTATTGATGATCCTCTGGATTTCTGCTGGGTCTGTTGTCATTTCACCCTTTTCATTCCTAATTGCATGGATTTGGGCCTTTTCTTTCCTTTTTCTGACAAGGTTGGCTAAAGGTTTTTCAATTTTGTTGATTTTTTCAAAGAACCAACTCTTGGCTTCATTGATTTTTTGTATCATTCTCTTAGTCTCCATTGCATTGATTTCTCCTCTGATCTTTATAATTTCCTCCCTTGTATGAGCTTTGGGGTTGTCCTGCTCTTCTTTTCCTAGAAGCTTGAGGTTCAGCATCAGGTTGTTTTATTGGGCTCATTCTGTTCTCCTAATATGCGTATTTACTGCTATGAATTTCCCTCATAAGACTGCTTTCATTGTGTCCCATAGATTCCAATATGTTGTATTGTCATTGTCATTTAATTGAAGGAACTGTCTGATTTCTTCTTTAATTTCCTCTGTGACCCATTGGTTATTCAGAAGTGTGTTGTTCAATTTCCACATGTTTATGAAATTTTTTTGAGTTTCTTTTGCTATGGATCTCCAATTTCATTGCATTATGGTCTGATAATATACAGGGGATAACTTCAATTCCTTTGCACTTACTTAAACATGTTCTATGTGTGAGTATGTGGTCTGGTTTGGAGAATGACCCATGTGCAGCTGAGAAGAATGTGTATTCTGATTTTGTGGGGTGGAAGACTCTGTAAACATCTGTTAAGTTCATTTGTTCAAGAGTTCGATTGAGTTCTAGTATTTCATTACTTATTTTTAGTCTAGTTGATCTATCTATTTGTGACAGTGGGGTGTTGAGGTCCCCCACTACAATTGTATTAGTGCATATATGACTTTTCATGTCCATTAGTATTTGTTTTATATAGTTGGGTGCACTAGTGTTTGGTGCATAGATATTTATGATTGTCATCTCTTCCTCTTGGATTCTTCCCTTTACAAGGATGTAGTGTCCTTCTCCATCTCTCTTAATCAGAGTTGGTTTGAAATCTACTTGATCTGCCAAGAGGATAGCTACTTCTGCTTTTTTTGGGGTTTGTGTCACCTGCAGTATTGTTTTCCACCCTTTAACTTTCAGTCTATGAGTTTCCTTTTGAATTAAGTGTGTTTCTTGTATGCAGCATATTGTTGGATTTTGCTTCTTGACCCATTCTGCCAGTCTATTTCTTTTGATTGGTGAATTGAGACCATTAACATTGATGGTTATAACTGAAACGTATTGACTTGTCATTGCCATGACTTTTTCTTTTTGTTGGGTTCTCCCCCTTTACATCTAATTTCTTGTCATGCCAGATAGGTTCATTCTGCTGGGGTTGTGATCCTCAATGTCTGTTCCTAGGATATTGTGTAAAATTCTTTGGAGTGCTGGTTTGGTATTCACAAAGTTTCTAAGGTGCTCTTTGTCATGAAAGTGTCTTATTTCTCCATCCATTTTGAAAGATAGTTTTGCAGGGTACATCAATCTGGGTTGGAGGCTGTTTGCTTTTAGGGCTTGGAATATGTCACTCCAAGCTGTTCTTGCCTTGATGGTTTGTGTTGAGAAGTCTGCTGTGATTTTGATGGGCCTTCCTTTGTATGTGAATTGTTTCTTTTCTCTGACTGCTTGGAGAACTTTGTTCTTCTGCTGTGTTTCTGGAATCCTAACAATTATATGCCTATGTGTAGATTTTTTTTGATCAAAGCTATTTGGAGTCCTATATGCCTCACTTATCTGTATGTCAAGCTCTTTTCCCCTGCTTGGGAAGTTTTCTGCCATTATTTCTGTGAAGAGATTTTTTATGTCATCTGCACTCTCTCCTGTTTCTTCATTGAGCCCAATCAGTCTTATGTTATTCTTTTTTGCATCATCTAGCAGCTGCTGGATTGATTTCTCATGTTCCCTTATAACTTTGAAGCAATTTTTCTTTTCCTGGTCACTAATTGCAATCTTATCTTCTATATCTGAAATTCTGTCCTCACATTGGTTCATTCTGCTGTGTAGACTTTCAGTGGAGTTTTTCATGTCCTGGAAATCTCTTTGCATCTGTTTTATGGATTCCATTTGTTTCTTATGTTGGGATTCCATCATGTTCCTCAGCTCCTCTCTAGATTTATTAATCATGTCTTGCACTAGGGGCACAATTTCTCCTGTTATCTGAGAAATTATTTCTGATTTCATTTTTTCCAGATCCCCTTTTGTTGCCAGTTCAGTGGGTCCAGGTGGTTGCGTATCAGAGTGTTCCATCTCATTTCCCTTTGGGGTTGCCGTTGGTGATCTGGAAGTCTGGTTTTGAGACTTATTTATGTTTTTTCTCATTTCGCTTGGGGCGGGGGGCTGTTAGCGCCTGCACAGATTACCTCCTCTGAGGTGGGTGAGGTGGGCCAGGGGCCGGGAGCAGCGGTAGGGATGGTGACCCAAAAGCCCTTTCCTGTGGGCTGGGAGCAGCTGGAGGGATGGTGGCCAGGAAACCCCCTCCTCTGGACCAGGGGCAGTGGGATGGCGGCTCAGAAGCCCCTCCCTCTGGTCTGGGAGCGGTGGGAGGGCTGGTGGCCTGGAAACCCCTTCCTCTGGGCCAGGAGCAGCGGGTCAGAAGGTGGCCCAAATGCTCTTTCCTCTGGGCTGGGAGCAGTGGGAGGGATGGTGACCATGGAGCCCCTTCCTCTGGACCAGGAGCAGTGGGAGGGATGGTGACTGGGGAGCCCCTTCCTCTGGACCAGGAGCAGTGGGACGATGGCTCAGAAGCTCCTAACTCTGGGCCAGGAACAGTGGTACTCAGTACCTTGGTCTGGTGGTCTGTCCTCTGTGTCTTTGTAGTGTGGAATCAGGTGGCTGCCTGTCTGTAGCGGGGTGATTCGGTGTGTTCTGTGCGACTCAGGACCTCGGTAGGGCATGCACAGACCTGCCTGTCTGCAGCGGGCTAATTCGGCGTGTTCTGTGGGACTCAGGACCTCGGTAGGGCATGGGCAGACCTGCCTGTCTGCAGTGGGGTGATTCGGCATCTTCCGCGCGACTCAGGACCTTGGTAGGGTGTGCACAGACCTGCCTGTCTGCACCGGGCTGATTTGGCGTGTTCTATGTGACTCAGGACCTAGGTAGGCCATGGGCAGACCTGCCTGTCTGCAGCAGGTTGTTTCAGCCTGTTCTGTGCGACTCAAGACCTCGGTAGGGCATGGGCAGACCTGCCTGTCTGCAGCGGGGTGATTAGGCGTCTTCTGCATGACTCAGGACCTTGGTAGTGCATGCACAGACCTGCCTGTCTGCAGCGGGCTGATTCGGCCTGTGTTCTACGCGACTGGGGACCTTGGTAGGGTGTGGGCAGACCTGCCTGTCTGCAGCAAGGTGATTAGGCGTCTTCCTCACGACTCAGGACCTCGGTAGAGCCTCTAGTTTGGTTTCTATTAGGTGAGTTTTCTCCTAATTATGGGATGAATTTTTCTCATCCCTTCACATGCCTACCAATATTTTCTTGAATGCCCAGCCGTAAGTTTGCAATATTGTTGAATGTCATTTTCTCTTCAAAGATGTCAGAATTTGAATGGGCAAAAATGTTGATTGATTCCTCCTCAGCTTGTTCCTTGTGGTGTTGTTGGAAGCTTTTCTTAGGCCTCCTTTCCTGGAAGTAGCAGCGCAGTCTTCCTGAGCGCACGTTTGGCATGAGCTCTGGGCTCTTTCTAAACATATGCTTCACCATCTATTTTGTTGTTGTTTTGTTCGTGGTTGACTTTATATAAATTTATCATACACATGTACAGCTTAACTCAATGACATTTCTAGGCAGATTTGTGGACTTGACTATTTTCGTGACTACCCCTATATGATATTAAAACAGACCAATTTTAAAGATAATACAAAAAGTTATATCCAGATTAGTGTATTGATAGAAATAAAGTTAAAAAGATATCCAATTAGTAAATTAAAGTAGGTAGCTTATCAACCATTGAGACTGAAGTTAAAATACATGTTAGAAAGGTAAGACATCCTAAACCACTTTACATTTTTAAAATTTTTTACTTTTTGTACTTTGTTAAATTCCTTTATTGGTACATTGTAGGTATACAACACAATTACATTCTCATTGGGAACTGTATCTTTACATAATGCATCTTGGTTCTTATTTTTTCCCCATTCCTAGCCCTCCCTTCACCCCCTCCACCCGTCCCTATTTACAGAGACTTTATTTCCATTTTTTCCATTTCTCATCATTTTTCCTTTCCCTTCTTTCCTTTCCCCTGCCCCTCCCACTACCCCTACCCCTTTGGACCTTTTCTTCCTATTTTACATCATTGATTATTCATTCCAACCATTGGTACATTTTAGGTATACAATATAATGACATTCATCATTGGAAATCTGCACCTTTACATAGTCTCTCTTGGTTCTTATTTTTCACCCTTGCCCACCCCTCCCTTCAACCCCTCCATTCCTCCCTATTTACAAAGATTTTGTTCCTATTTTTCCATTTTCTCATATTAATGATGAGCCATTTTTTTCTCTAGCAGGGCTTGTTTCTAAAATATTAAAGACAACTATTGGTTAGTGCCAATTTGCCATTTATAAATGCAAGACAAATATTTAAAATGTGGTAGTACATTGGAAATCAGCTGCCATCACTCTCGCTTTGTAACTTGTGAGTTCACACTAATTACAAAAATGAGAGGGTGGTAAGAGTTGAATTTCCATTTGTGATCAAACATAAAACTGTATTTTTTTGTGGGTTATTTTCTGTTCTTGCTGAGACCAAGTCTGCTACATAGTCCAGGCTGGCCCTGAGCTCACCATGTTGGCTCAGCCTCTGAGTGCTGAGATTACAGGCTGTACCAACATGCCTGGCAAACAAGAAGAGTAAATTTATCATTTAAATGCAGTTTATATCACTGCATATTTCTGAGGAACTGTAGAGTTTCTGATCAGATAGGATCTCTTGCACACAACTGTCCTGTTAACATTAAGTAATCTCCCAATCACCTTTAACTAAAAGGTCTTGAAAGCTTAACCAAGTCACCTAAGCCTCCATAGATAAACACAATACACGAAATGTGACTTCCCTTTGTGAATCTATGTGCCAGTATTGAACATGGATACAACAAAAAAGAGATAGCTATGCAGATCTTTGTAGGGTTTTGAAGTATTTAACAAGAAAATGAATCTGCACAGGATTTCCTAATGAAGAATCAGACAACAGAATTTGGCATCTACCTGAAGATAGGACTCATGTCTATTCTCAGAGTCACGCTGAGTAGAAGCCCAAGATGAGTCTTGCCTCAATAATAAGGAATAATAAGTCCCAGATGAAACATGACTCTGGTTCCATTTTTAAAAACCTTTTAAAGTATGTATAATAAACTATTTCCAAATAAATTACATGCATCCCCAACAAAAACTAATGAATATTTATAAGAATATAAAAATATCCAATACACAAAATACAATTTACAATATCTGGCATACAAAGAATAACAGGCAGGCAGAGAAGCACAGTAAAATGACCCACACAAAGAAATAAATCAATCAAATAAAATCAACACCAAAGTGACACAAATATTATAAGGAATAGTAATATGGTCAATATAACTCCATTCTGTATGTTTACAAATAAAATTAAAAGTGTGGTAGATATAAAAAGAACCAAAATGAAGTTTTAGCATATGAAATAATTAGTGAAAAATGTAAGTAATGGAAGAGGAGATACTACAGGGGAGGATAATGTGAATTTATTAGAAAGCTAGAAGGAAAAAAAATGAAGACTTTCAGAGAGATGTAAGGCCACTTCTAGTAGCCTGATACCTGCAAAGAGGAGAGAAAGTATAAAATATAAAATATAAAATATTCCAAAGTTGATGAGAATAATAAATTTACAGCTTCTGGAAGCCCCAAATACCAAAGAACAGAATAAAATGCCACCAAGGTATATTTAATCAAATTTCTTAAAACCATCAATACAGAAAAAATTTAAAAGTTGCTGGGATGGGGTCATATGTAAGAGAGGGGAAAAGAAAGTTAAGGACTGAAGATTTCTTTTTGAAAACAAAGCAGAAAACACAGCTGAAAAGTATATTTAAAGTTTTAAAAGAAAAAAAGTGGATGGAAAATTCCATACCCAGCTGATACTGACCACTATATATTAACCAATATATACTCAGAAAATCTTCCAAACATAAATGCAAAATACCTTTTAAGATGCTCAAAAGCTAATTGCACCAAAACAAACATTAAAGAAAGCCCTTCAGAAAGAAGAAATAAATGACACCAGAAGGAAAAACATGTAAAAAGTAATGAAGAACATCAAAAGTGGTAAATTCATAGCCAAATATATGACTTGTTATTTAAATCATATTAATACATAAATGTTTAGACAAAAATGTCAATGTGTGGTGGAATTTATACTCTCTATAAAAGTGAAATGCATGACAAAGATGGCATAAAAACCGGCGGGGGAGACAAAGTGTAATATTGTATTGTTCTTATACTATACGTAGAGTTGTATAATAGCACTTTAAGTAAGACCTACTGTAATAAGCTAAACATGAGAATATGCTATTATCCCTAAATCAACCACTAAACCACAAAACAAGGGGGCAAAGCTAATAATTCAGCAAAATAAAAAGGAATATTAACAAATCCAAAGAAAAAGAAAATGAAGAAGAGAACAAGGAAAGGACAAAGAAAACAAATACTGAGATAACAGATTAATACTAAGTAATAATCATATTAAATGTAAATGATCTAAACATTTCAAATAAATGCAATGGTTTTAATACTGAAAAATAAAAAAGCAAAATGCTTCTGTATGAAAACTGCAAAAAAGAAACTGAAAATAAAGATCAAATAGAGTTTTAAAAGTTAAAGGAAAATGTTATACATGCTAACATTAATCAAAACAAAGCTGTAGTCACGTTATTAATTTTATATAAAGATACAGCAAAGAACATTTTGTTGGGCAAAAAAGGATATTTTTGTAATGATAAAAAGAAAAAAAAGTCACTCATACTCAGAAGAATCCTAATGTACCTAATGACTAAACTTCAAAGATGTAAAACAAAAACTGATAGAACTACCAGAAGAAATAGACAAATCAAAAAATATGGCCATGGATTCCAACAATTCTTTCAATAGGTGAGAAAGAAGTAAATAGAATGTGAGCTATGATTCAGAAGAATTGAACTTGATAGCTGGAGCACAATACAAAATAGTCAACCAAAAACAGTAGAATACAAATTTTTTTTCAAGTAAACATTGTATCTTAAGAAGAATGACAAAAAGGTCATTTTTTATAGTAAAAGAGGCTCATTTAAAAAGATACAAGAAATAAAAGTATGTTCTGATCACAAGAAAATTAACTTCAAAATCAGTAACAGAAAGATCTTTAATTTGTCTAAGAAAAATAGGCAAATTAAAAATATTTTAATTGAATAAAAGTATAGCATATCAAAATTTGTGAGATCTTGATGAACCAATAGAGAAAAACACAGTATAAATTTCTCTATTGAAAAAGAAAAATCTCAAATTAATGAGTTCCATTTGGAGATAAAAAGCTTATTAAAAACAAAATTGTATGCAAAAAGAATAGAAAACAATGAAGGAAAAAAAGAAAAAATCTAAATAGTTTAAGAAAAGCAGTAAAAAAGAAATAAAGAAAATAAAAGTTTTAGCCAATGCTGGTGAAAAAAAACAAGTTATAAATTATTGATGTTAATAATAAGAGAATATGTCTGAGTCACTATATCCTCAAAGGATAAAAAAGGAATATTAGGAACTCTTTGTGCATAGGTTATGGAATTTACATGAAATAGAAAAAAGTCCCTAAAATACATAAACTATCAAAGGTCTTTTAAAATAAACAATATTCCAAATAGACTTATATTAAGGGAAACTGAGGTTAAAAACTTTCACATAAAGAAAATTCTAGACCTAAATGACTTCACTGATAAAAATTTAAGAAATAAAAAATACCAACTGTAAACAAACACTTCTAGAAATCTGAACAGGGAATACAAACTTGCACGAAGACACCATTATCCTGATTCCAAAAGCAGACAAGAACATTACAATAGAAGAGAATCACACACTAACATCTCCTTTACAAAATTCTAAACAAAATTTTGACAAATTCAATACAATTTTGGGTATATACAATATTGCCAGATTATCATATATATATATTAATTCCTGATAACATTTCTCAGAAAACTAAAAATAGGAGAGAATTTCATCATCCTGATTGATGAAAGGCATTTGTGAAAAATTCACAGTTAACCTTAGCAGAGATGTTTATAAACTTAATGCTTTCCCTTGAGGTCAGTGACAAGACAAAGATAACAATCCTTTTATCCAACATTATACTAGAGATTTCAATCCTGTAAGAAAAACAAATAAAACATATTGATAGTGATAGATAACAAGATAATCAATGTAGAATATCAATTTCCATGTAGAAAAATAAACACTGGAACTAATTGATTTTAACAGTGTAAGATGTACTATAAATAAATATATATATCAGTTACTTTTCCATATACTAGTATCAAGTAATCAAAAATTGAAAATGAAAATACAAAGTACAGTAGCATAAAAATTATGAAATCCCTAGAGATGTATCTGTCAAACATATACATTGAGATAGGCATTGAGGACTACATTACATTGGTAAGAGCAATTAAGAAAACCTGAATAAATGGACAGATATATCTGGTTCAGGAGATAAGACTCAATATCATCAAGATGTCATTTGTGCCCAATATGATCTACAAAGTTAACACAAGTTCAGTGATTTCAGCAAGATTTTTTGATAAAAAGTTGATAAATGAACTCTAAAATATATATGAAAATGTGAAGAACTTAGATTAGCCAAAACAACTGAAGAAGAAGAAACCTGTAAGGCTAACACGGCTAATTTGACAAATTACTAAAGGAACAATAATCAAGAAAAAGTAACAGGTAATAGGTCAAAGAATAGGAAAGAACTCAAAAGTCAACTCACAAATTCTTTTTGACAAACATGTTAAATGAAAAATTCAGAACTTTTGATAACTGCAATATATGCACATAATCTGAAGTGATAATTACACATGATACTAAATATGAAATAAGACATAGAAATATTAAAACAATACAAATGAATTGAAGATCTTTTATATGAAAATGACATTCAGAAAAAACAATTATAGGATAACCCCACTGGACATGTGAGTGCTTCAAATAACTCCGCTGTTACCGTGTTGAGGCAGCCCAAGCTGTGATAACCATGTCTACAATAAGGGGCCACATCTAAGGGTACCCCATCCCAGGCCAAACGTCTCTCTATCATCTATTGCAGTAGTCTCCACTAACACTGAAAGGACTTCTTGAATAGAAACTGACATCAGGCAGAAAGTGAGGTGGAATCTGTAACACTGTATGGCTCTAACAAAACAGACACTCCCAGAGATACCTGGGAGCAAAACAACTTTGGAGGCTCTTGCACTAGAAAAAAATGAATACTAGAAAATAATTACACTAAGTTAGAATCAACTGGGTCTGCCTCATGAGAAGTGAGACTCTCGTAATACTAAAGGTACATGTAACAGAATGAAAGACAAATGTACATACTAAATTTCCAGTGCTTAAAAACATTTTATATTGTATGTTCCAGCACAAATAAAACTATGTCAATCTCACACTTACACCTAGTTTGTCAAGAACAAACTAAATTGCTATTTAGAATTTTAAATCAACATTTTTTTTTGTCATGGAATATTGTTAATGGTATTTTATTAAGAAAAGGCAGTCTACAAAGCAATCTGTATGTATTACAGCATTTATTTAATTATTGGAATAAATATTCTTAGAAACATTATTCATGAATGTGTGTATTAAAATGTTAGTAAGGTAATGGTGGGATTACAGGAGTTTTATTCTGATTTATTCTTTAAATCACAAAATAGTATATATCTTTAAACAGTATATATCTTTAAAAGTGTTCAAAACAGGCTTAAAAACATTACTTCATTGGAATAAAATAACTTTTACCAAAAATTTCTGATTCTAAGAAAAAAATTATTAATTTTCATAAGAATTACAAGCACGATGTATGGTATAAAGATATAGCCAAAAGGAGTTACATCAAACAATAAGTACTTTTTACTTAGAAAGTAAAATAGAAAGACACAGCACTCAAAATACAGCAAACATTCATGGGTCAGCGCCTGCACTCTCAGGACTAGCCAGAACTTCAGAGTCAGCCGGGGCGACACAGTGAGACACCATGTTTAAAAGAGTAGTGTTTTAGTTTTGTAAAATGCATACCATTTAGGATAACTAGTGCATATCCATTATGCAAAGTGATTTTTGATAGGTCTCCCACCACCTCAGCAGCTATTATGTATAGTAGCTGCCCTCTTCCTATGGTGCCTTGCCCCCTCCCCTGTGTGACATCATGCCAAGATGGTTGCTCCCACCAAAGAATAAACCCTTCTTCCCAGTATGCCCCTGTTCCCGCCTAGAAAGTAACCTAATACTCGCTCACCTCCTACCACCTAGTGACATCATAGGCTCCTCCATTCCCTAGTCACTACCTCACTCAACCCCACCTCTGCCCCTACAAACCCCACCCCAGTCTCTATAGAAGACTCTCCCTGTCCCGGCCATATTGCTTTTGTCTCTCCTTTGTTCAGAGACAGCCCAGCAGATCTATTCCCCTAATAAAGGCTTGTTGTGGCCTGGTCTGGTCTTGGTCTTCAGCCCTTTTACCTGACATTTCTGGTGCCGTGACTCGGATGGTAGATGGTCCATTAATGGATGATCCCCCGAAGGACGGGGTTGATTGACCTTTTGGCCATCGCCAACGGACCTATCTGCCATTGCCAGGACCCTCCGGGGCTCTACCTTTGCCATTGCTGACACTACACATCCACACCGGTCACCAATGTCTGGGTGAATAGGGAGTTCAGCCTCCCTCTCGTCGGGTTCTCTGTCTCATTCTCTCTCCCTCCAGGGACTTCTCAGAAATCCAAGCGCTTGGTCAGAGAAACCCCCACAGCCTCTGGGCCCAGGACCGTGCCCCTGGGAGTCATCCCATCGGCTGCCTCCTCTTGTTCTCTCCCTCTGGAGACTCACTCGGAGATTGTCAAAGGAGACAAGGATGTTTCTCCCCTTCGTCTTTCTCCCCAGGGGCTGCCTCCTCCTCACCCGCTCTAATCAGGGGGCCCAACAATCCAAACCCCACCCCTCAACGCCTCCGGGCTGCCTTCTGGCACTACTCAAACCCCTCAGATTGTTGGGACCAGACTTTAAGCCAAAAAGACTTGTTTTCTATTGCAATCAGGTTTGACCTCAGTATAAATTAGATAATGGGTTTCCATGGCCCAAAAATGGCACTTTCAATTTTAACCTACTGTGTGATTTACACAACTTCTGTCAACGCAATGGCAAATGGTCAGAAATCCCCTACATACAAGCCTTTTCTACCTATGCTCTTAACCCTCCCTCTGTCAAACCTGTTCTCCTTCTCAAGTACTCCTAGCCTGAGCCGATCACTCACCACTCATACCTCCCCCACTTTATAACTGTTGATAGGAAAAAGTTTTAAAGTTTAATAGATTAGCTACTAAAATGTCAAGAAGGTGTGCAGAAATGATTTATAAAGGAAATATATATGTTTACTTGTTGGTTTCAAGTTTGTTATAAAAGGTTTACAGGAATAGAGGTTTCATTCCTTCTGATTTTAATTCTACAAGAGATCTCTGTTAATTGACTTACAAAAAGTTTTAAATAGTCTTATTTATAATTATAAACCTAAAATTATAAAGAGATTATAATTCCATTGGGTTAAATATATTTGAGTGCACTCTAGTTTTAGAAATTGTCTTATATCTTTGTTTTTTGTCCAATTGTACAGCTGTTTTGTTTATAGATAAAGGTTATTAAGTTCAAGGCATGCTCCCCTTGGTGAACAAAGGAGCGGCTGCATGGAAATATTTTCCAGTCTTTGTTCACTAGGGGGACCTCAACAGTTTTCATCTTACAACAGACTGACCTGATAGTTTTCATAGCCTTATAAAAGACTTACAGAAATAAATATTACTTAAATATATTACTATACTGTTTATATCAATTGTCATCAAAGGGATAAATTCTAAATATGTTATTATGGTATGCTTACACTGGTCATTTTCAAAGGACTAAATATCCTGTAAAAAACAACAATAACAATGTTTTATTTTTTCTAGTGTACTAAATGTATTTGTACTTTCTGACTGTACAGGTTTTCTAATATTTGCTTATGATAATAACCTCTTTTTGATTCAGGTATTTGCCTTTTCATACACTCTAGCTATTTATGATAACAGATACATATATGGGCTATTTTCTTTAGATGGTATCCTATCAAAAGATTATTTATTTATTTAAAGATAATAATTTAGGTAAAAACTTTTGGTGTTTTTAAAAAATGAGTATGTTTAACAATGGCTATTTTATATCAAGCTGGACATTTAAATGTGTTACAAAGGTAAAGTCATCATAATTGTCATGTTAAAATATTATTTGTGGCTCTTTTTCTGTTAATGTTCTACAGGAATTCAACTACTAAAAAACAACCATGACTGATAACAGTAGCAGTTCTCTATATTTTAAATTCCAAAATGCTTGTTATTCAGGTAAAACTATAATAGTTAAATTCATTATTCTTGTTACAATGCTAACGCTATTGACCTTCTCTTCTGGGTGTTCAACAACTAAAGTTTGGAGACCAAAACTAAAAGGTAACTGGGCTATGAGGACAGCCAATATTTTGGCCCTGGCCCCTCAAGGTCAACAAAGTTCCAGGACATGAAGGAACCTTCTCTACAGGGTCCTACATCTTTGGTAAGTCACTCAACCTCCTAAACTGGGAGATTGCTGGACACCAGAGGACAATGTACTGTGTGCCAGAGGGTCACCAAGAAAAAAATCTCCACTGCTTTCACTGAAAGCAACTTGGTCAAGCAAGGCCATGACCCATCCTGATGGCTGACACTGACAGAGAAGCAGAGAGGCACTATGCATGGTTCCAAAGTAATGGCCTGGGGAGACTTAACTGACCTTAATAGATAACAAGAGGTTCATATTGATTGACACAGGTCTCACTTTAACTTGGTCTTAAACACCCAGCAGAAAACATAACCAAAAGAGGCATAAAACAATGACATAATAATAAAGCTAGACTTCCGAAAAATTAAGACATAGCCCACGCATTAAAATCTTTTGATTCACTCATGACACAGCCATTTCAAAAAGACAAAACTTTGGGTACTAAATAGAAGCGAAAATCATTAATTAGCTACAAGTGTGTACAGATTTGCTCAGTTACATACACCTTTTATATTCCAAAAAAAAAAGAAAAGGATTATAAAGATTATATAAATTGTGTTTATCACTTTTCCACTCATTCTCTAAGAGCAAGGACATGACACATGGGCCCTTTGATCAGGAGCTATGATCTCTTCCATAATAGTCTCTTACTTCTATAACAAATGAGCCCCTAAACATCCAGCTGTCTCTGTAAAACCTATGTAAATAATGAATAAAAAAATTACATGTCAAATGAAAAAAATTAAAACTCAATGGGCCAGATAGATATGACCCCCAAGGTACTAATCAATGGTGGGGTACATTTGGTTCCTGGAGCTCATGGCTCCCCTGGCTATTACCACTCTTGGAACCCCTCATTATTATCTGTTTAATTCTCTGTTTTGGACTGTGCCTGGTTCACTGTTTTCAAAATTTCTTGCAGGAACGATTGAGGGCATTCACCAGCCAGACAGTCATGGAGTTCATCATGGCAGGGTACCAGCCAGTATGACAAAAGGAAGAGGTCCCCACTTGCCACGGGCCTCATCAGATCCAGGTCTAGCGCCGATCTTCGCCCCTTGTCAGCAGGAAGCAGCTCGAGAAGAACAGACCTTCGTCCAACTATCATAAAACAAAAGCCTGGAATGATAGGTCTCCCACCACCTCAGCAGCTATTATGTATAGTAGCTGCCCTCTTCCTATGGTGCCTTGCCCCCTCCCATGTGACATCATGCCAAGATGGTTGCTCCCACCAAAGAATAAACCCTTCTTCCCAGTATGCCCCTGTTCCCGCCTAGAAAGTAACCTAATACTCGCTCACCTCCTACCACCTAGTGACTTCATGGGCTCCTCCATTCCCTAGTCACTACCTCACTCAACCCCACCTCTGCCCCTACAAACCCCACCCCAGTCTCTATAAAAGACTCTCCCTGTCCCGGCCATATTGCTTTTGTCTCTCCTTTGTTCAGAGACAGCCCAGCAGATCTATTCCCCTAATAAAGGCTTGTTGTGGCCTGGTCTGGTCTTGGTCTTCGGCCCTTTTACCTGAAAATTTTTACTTTGAAAACTGAATGACCAAAACCTTCTCTTCAAACAGGCCAATGGAGGGGTTAAAGCTCACTCTACTTTTTTGTCCCTCTCTTCTCTGCTTTTTTGCCTTTGGTGTTCTACCTTCTGTTCTCTTTTAACTTCTTCTGGGACCTTTGTCAGAAGAAACCTCTCTTTTGTCTGCCATTCCTGCAGAGCAGTGTTATTACACTCAGTGTACGTCCCTTACCCCATGACACCTTTGTTTTGCTTAACAGAAATCTGGTCAGGTATAATGAAAGTCATACATTTGTTTTAGAATGGGCTTCACTCACTATACTCCTAATGGGAAAGCAGTATGATTATTTTTACTAAAACTCAGTTTTTAAAAATTTTCCTCTCCAAGTTGAGGGTTTAGAGGGCACTTAAATAAGGCCCAGTGACTTCTCACACTGCTCTTCTTAAAAGAAGTTGACACACACATAATTTACGGTGTTTGCCTCATTATTTTATGGAATAACGTATATCTGTGAAGAAAGTGTAATGGGTATAAATTATTTAGAATGAAATGACTTCAGTCTGACAGGGAAATGATCTACAAATGGAAAAAGTTATCAGAAAATTTCCCCCATGTTTTAAATATGCTACCTCTCACCTCTTCAATTTTCCTACGAGGCAGCAGTTTTCTCCTCGCGTGTTCCCGCTGTCTTCTCTTCTCCCTGTCCATCCGGAGGAGGCGCTGCTCCTTTGCTGCAGGTTTGCATTGTTGTAACTCACTTATCTTATATCTGAGGAGGAGTGAAAATGTCGCTGAAGCTGAGTCAGCTGTTTCCCTCACTCTAGTGCCACCCTTTCTCATATTCTGAAACTCTCTTTTCCTCCTTTTCAGTTTTTGAACTACAGGAAGTTTTTCTGTTGGTCCTGCTCCTGGATCTTCAAGGCACCCTGACTCACTGTGTTACACATTTTAAAGTCTTCCTATTATATGCATATGAGCTACCAATGCAATGATGAAAGGTGGGGCAAACCAATCGAAAGCATTTTGTACAGTAAGTATTCATGGCTCAGTAGGTTTAGAAATACTGATTTGCAGACAAAGCTGATGCAACTGAAGCAGTGACTTTAAATATAGTAAAGCACAGTAGTCTTGAATTTTCTAGAAACAAAGTGGAGACTCATTTCCTTGAAATATACAAGTCTTTGCACAAATCTCCTGTCTAGTGTTTGGGCCTCTGGTACATCAATACATCATAAGGCACCAATACTAAATGAAATGATAAAATGCAAGTTTGATAGTGGGTCACAGTCTCTCACTCCTAGTAAGAAAAAAGAACGTAACATTCTCACTCATCCTAAGAGATGGACTTGACAAGCAGTATTAATGACTGGATGCCCACTGGGTGATATCTGAGTGAACTTAAGGGTCTTTTTAGAGACACCACATGCTAATATTTACACCAGATATGACAAACTTCTGTTTTGGCTTTGAACTAATTTCTTCAAATTTAATGCCATCAGTCCTTAAAGATGGATCACAAAAAGTTTCTACTATTTGATACATGTGCTAAAATTATTTTCCTTCTCTCTCCTCTTTGTAGAATTTTAAATCTGGTGTACCCTTCAGTTGTTTCTTTGGTATATTTCTGAGCTTAATTTCTTTGGTAGAAACTTCCCATTATAGTCTTGGCACCTGTAGCACACACCTCTGCCCAGTATTAGCAGGCTATCTTGGCACAAGGGTCTTATTTCAGCTGTGTTACATTGGAAGTAGTCCAGTCAGCTAAATTCACTTCCAGCCAAGGTCAACTTGGCTCCAGCTAAATTCCTCCCCTCTGAATTAACTGTCTGTTCTCTTCAGCAAAGTTATGCTGTGCCTTCATTCTACCTACAGTCCTGCCTGCCTGATACTTGTTAGCAGCAGGGGTCCCAAAGCCTGCTCAGCTTGCTCTCTTCCCAAGCTTGTAATGAATAAACACTGGATGTTCCGGGAGTCTTTTTGTCTTTGTTGTGCAGAGCAGTTTAGATGGGCCCAAGGCTCAGTTTCTCTCAAGTCTCTGCCTGTGTGTTATTTACTATTTCCCACTTTCCTGTCTTGCTGAGGTCATACTGGCTTGCAGGAGATTAGGAGACCTTCAGGGGTCTCTGGTAACATCCCATCCCCTTTTCCTATAGGCACAAAGTTTCCTAATTCCTGTCCCTCTTGGTCTCCCTTCTTTCTCTCCACTTTAAGGGCTATAGAAAACTTACCTTCCTGAGTCCTTTCCAGGATGTTCCAGTTTATCCAAGTCTACTACGTACATGTAAAATACACATTGACTTGAATATTACCTGGGCCTTATTAACCACTCCTGGTCTTTAATAGATCGGGTGCCCTCGTGCAACAACCAATTCTGGAACCGGGCAACATCAGAACATTCAGGGACTATATTGTTTTCCTCCAGTTTCCGTAGTTGTTTTACAAGCATTTTCTATTTATAAAAAAAATGTGCATTATAAACGTATAATGTTTTGTATACGTCCCAGGAATAAACCTGCTAAAACTCCTATATTTTATCAATGATGAATTGTTTAACTATATTTAAGTCCATCCTTTAGAAACATGGATAAGTGAACCAAAATAAAGATGTATCTCTCTGAAAATAAAAAATAAGCATTTTATTTCTCCTCTAAAATAATTAAATAAAAATATCAAAAATGTAAAGGAAAATGTCTAGGCACAAAGAGGGGAAGAGGGAAAACAACACAACAAAAGGATAATAAAGTTATGTTTTCCTCATACTCTATTAATCTTAAAATATGAAAATGTAAAATCACACTTTCATGTTGAATTCTCTTGCCCCAATCCTGAATTCACTCACTGTCATGCACATTTGCTCACACGTACCAAACACAATTTCGAGTCAAAACTCAAAAGGAACTCACTATTCCCACTCACTTTACACCCAAACAATCGAATTCATTTTTAAGAACAACATTTTCTATCAGATAAATACAAGTACATGTGTGTAGGTACCAGGGCACTGTGTACAGGTCCCATGAGTCACTTGTAGGACAGTATGGATAGTCATACTCCCCTTCTTCTATTGCTTAAACTGTTTTGGGTTCCACTTGTAGAATCTTGATGTCACAACAGACGCTTCTTATTGGTCACAGGTCAATAAGAAGGTCACAGGTCAGATAGAACTGATGGCTCTGCCTAGCCTCTTAATTACCGAGTCACATCAGCTACTGATGATGTAGTGATACCAACCTTCCCTTTCCCCTTCTTGGTGAAATACAGCAACTTCCAAGACGTCACATATTTCTACTCTAAGTTTTCATTTAGAAAAATATTTACTTACTTTGTCAGTAAGGTCAAAATATTATAAGAAAATATTCTACAAAGAAACAAACTGTTCTTCTAAATTACTTAAATGAACATAATTAAATATGTAACTTACTTGTTCTCTTACATAGTTTCTTTCAAAGTCTAATTTTAAGTCGGTGAGATATTGCCTGTACTTATTGAATTCCCTCAAGCTACAAACAACCTGCAAATGAAAATAAAAAGATATAAATATTGTAAATATATATTTAACAATGCGAGCAACAATTATCCAGAGGAAAAAAATAGTTCTGATTTTCAATTGAATGACATTTTGGTACCAAGTAATGAATTACTGGCAATTTAATAGGTAATATGTCTTCACAGTTGTTAATCAAAAAGTAATTTCTGCCCAGAAATATTGTTTTATTAATATGACCTATGTTTTAATAAAGAATATACTACTCACCATTAATTGGTATTGTTATTAAAATATTATTATTAAAATAATAATAATGCCAGTTAATTACAACTAGGTTGTAACTGTAAATGTGATGGTAAGCACCGGTAAGAATTATTCTATCAAAATTCTTACAAATTGAATTTTTTTACATTCCTATTTCAATGTGGGACTGCATAACCTTTGTTCCTTTTCTCCAGCCCCACTGTGATTAAATGTGAGTTAATAGATAAAGATGCTTGTTAGTTTTGGGACACTAGGTAAAATCTGTAACAGACCTAAAGTCCCAAAGTAAACTACTCAACTCCTTGTTTGCCCGGAACTGATGTTCCGGACACCACAATCTATAGAACAAGCTGCAAATGTCTGCTGACCATCAATGCGTGACAGTCGACCACTAACCTTTGTCCCTTTTCTTTAATTCTATATGTTAACTTCCCCCTCAACCCCCTATAAGAACACCCTCGGACTCTGAGCCAGTTGCCTAAGCTATTTTGCTTTGGGAGTGCCGTCTGGCCAGACTAATAAAGGTCTAGAGAG